>NC_057863.1:436576100-436691100 GCF_019393635.1 Dromiciops gliroides
TTAGTGCCTCTAATTTTTCTTGAGGCTAGCTGTGCCCTCTTCATTCTTCTTCTTTATTTTCATGACTTGCTCAAGGAGCTTCCTTTCTAGGTAGTCTGCTCTCCTTCTCTGTATGACCCATACAAACAGGAAACATTTCCTCCTGTGTAAAATGGGAGACGAAAGCTGATTGAATGGGAGATAGAAGAAAATCCACGAGCTTCAGCATCAGGGTCAGCCTTATGATCTAATGGAGTTGAGGGCCTTCTAAATGGTATTGATGATGCTGAGTGCCAGGTAGACTAGCCTGTCCCAGGATAGCTCCCTCTCCGCTGGAAATTCTACTATAAACGCTTCCTTCTTTTTCAGCATGAAGGTTAGTTTTTTTGTTTGTTTGTTTTCATTCAAAATTAAATTGACTTGGGATGGGGAATTCTTGGGTTCAAATTCTGCCTTAGGTATTAAACCCTGGGCAAGTCACTTTAACTTCCCTGTTTCTCACCTTTCTGGAAAGGTTGTACTCGATGTCCTCTAAGCTTCCTTTCAAATCTCAATCTACAATCCTATGATTCTATAAACTTTTGTTTTCTTTTTCTTTTCTTTTCTTTTTTTTTTTTTGTGAGGCAACTGGGATTAAGTGACTTGCCCAGGGTCACACAGCTAGTAAGTGTTAAATGTCTGAGGCCGGATTTGAACATTTGAACTCAGGTCCTCCTGACTCTAGGGATGGTGCTCTATCCACTGCACCACCTAGCTGCCCCCAGTTTCTGTTTTCTTAAGGGAGATGCTGTGTCCTACTATGAGATTATATAGTCAAATGAAACAACCTCACATTAAATTATCTTTGTATCTGATTGCATACGGAGAAGCAAACTAGGCCAGGTCAGAAAACAGAACAGATCAAAGGTCAGACTGGGCTTATGAGTGGCTCCTGCCATTCCACCAAGAGGAGAGACAGAGAGTTAGATAGATAGACAGACAGATAGATATAAAGAAACAGAAAGATGAATGAACAAGCAAATGAATGAACCAACCAATGACCAAATAAACACACAGATAAATAGATTAATTCAGTCATTTTCAGTTGTGTCTGACACTGTGACCACCTTTTGGGGGTTTTCTTGGCAAAGATACTAGAGCAGTTTGCCATTTCTTTTTTTTAGCTCATTTTAAAGATGAGGGAACTGAGGCAAACAGGGTTAAGTGATTTGCCCAGGGTTGTGCATCTAATAAATTTTTGAGGCCAGATTTGAACTCGTAAAGATGAGTCTTCCTCACTGCAGGCTCCATACTCTATCCAATGTGCCACCTAAAATTCTGAATTAGACTGAAGACTTATAATTCATTAATATTTTGATAGGGGTTTATTTGAAATTCAGAAGAAATCAAATATAGGTACCAGACTGGTAAGGAACAAACAGAGGTTAGAAGAAAGGCAAAGGAGAGGGGAACTAAATAGGAAAAACAACCAAAGACATGAGCTTGGTCTGGCTCATCATGTCTCCTAGGCCTCGGTTTATTCAAGAAGAATGATTCTAATGAATCAGTAACAATGATGCTCCTGCCTCACCATCCCACCTCTCTCAGGGCAATGCTCTGCTACCTTGGAACCTCACCTTAGTCATTCTTAAATTCTCTACACAGAGAACAGCCCAAGAGATTCACAGTTTACATTTGTGCCCACACTTTTCCATTTCATTTGTGCATGGCAAATGACAGAGCCATGTAAACTGGATGGTATTATGACAGCAACAAGCTGCATCAAGTTCTATAGCCTTCAGTTATCTTCATTCATTAAATGGATTTTTTTAAAAAATGAGAACAGTATCGGGTAATGTGACACAGTATTTTAAAATAGCATTTATCTTTGTTGACTAAATAGTGAATAATGAGAAAACACTGAATGTTCTTTTCTCAGAAATGATTGTAAATAATTTCCCCTGCATTCAGATGGTACAACAGCAAGGAAAACAGGAATTTCAGGAGGTTCTGTAATGTTAATTGCTGCAATAACTTTAAAATGACACAAAATGATAAAGCCAGAGTTGCCTCAGTCTGCCAACATATGCCTGGGTTGCCATCCTGTTTCTGCTCTTTAGTATTCATGTGTTTCTATTTGACCTTGGGCACTCATTAGATACAGGTGCATGTTCTAAAAAAACAAATTTGCCATTGCAATATGTGCTGAGGGCTTCGGCTTCCCATATTATTTTGGTATCAGAAGGATCCGAAGATACTTAAGCTGTTTCTGAGACAATGGTACTTTTAATTCATTCAAGTTTTAGCATCCTCTCACTGAGGAAGATTAAAAAAGATTAGCATATGTCTTGACACCTAAGTGAGGCTTTATAAGACAAAAAAAATACTTCTCCCCAAATTAGGCTCAGTGAAGGAAACAAGATTATTTGCCTTTACTAACCCTTTGATTGGTCATCGAGCAGGGTGACCAGGTCACATGGGCCATCCCCTCCCCCCATCCCTGGCTTGGGGGAGATGATTGACTCCAGACTGGAGGAGCAGAGTTGACGAGACTGAAGGTGAGTACCTCAAACATGCTTCAACCCTGTGTTGTTGTTTGCCCCTTGTTCTGGAAGGATGACATCAGGATGATGTCATGACTTGCACTGAATTGGATTTAAATGAGGGAGGGCTGTGCAAGGTCACCAACCTCACCCTCTCCTCCAGAGCCATCTGGGTCCAGTGGGGAGATGGCCTCAGATGTGTAAGGTAATTGGGGGTGCTGGATTTGCCCAGGGTCACACAGCTAGTGTCTGGCACAGCCGGTTCTATCCACTGCACCACCTAGCTGCCCCCACCCCTCTGTGAGCAGCACAACCAAAAACTAGACTAGTTTTGCCCGACCCCACCTCATTTTTCCCCAACCCAAGTATATAGTCTTATCCCTCCAGTGATCCCATCCCATGCTTTCCTACATTTTCATTTTGCCTCTGGAACCCTTGTTCTATTATTAACACATGTCTTTACATATTAGACTCATGCTCTTCCCCCAGAAATTACTTTCTATGTATTTTATATTTATTTCTATGTACATATTGTTTCCCAACTCCCAACAGAAGGTATGCTCCCTGAAGGCAGGGACTGTTTCTTCTGTCTTTGTACGTCCAGTGCACAGTACCTGGCACAAAACACTCATTAAGAAATGTGTGGTGGGGGGCACCTAAGTGGTACAATGGATAAAACACTGTCCCTGGATTCAGGAGGACCTGAGTTCAAACCTGGCCTCAGACACTTGACACTAGCTGTGTAAGTCACTTAACCCTCATTGCCCCACCCCACCCCCCCAAATGTGTGATGAATTGAACTGAACTCACTTAGCTGAGTCCTCCCTACTCCAGTTCCTTCTTGCTACACTGGCAAACACTATTACTATTACTATTAAATATTACTATTACACTGGCATCCTCTATTACATTATATTTTGACATTGTCAGTTTCTGGAATTATCACTGTCCACTGCTGTCCACTGGCTGCAGGGGATGGTTCATTTAATGTTGGTTGATACATAAAGCAAGAAAACACAGGGAAAAATGCAAAATGTTCCAGTTACTTTCACCTGCTCACTATCAAAGCAAATATAATTAGAGATTTTGGAAGCTGCAGCTATATTTAGCATTCAAGAAGGACTTGAACATTTATGGGATACCATATGTTGTTGAGCATCATAGGACTTAGTATATAACCTGACCTGCATAAAATTTTTCTGCATAAAAATTCAGATTTTGAATCAATCAATCAATTAACAATGCTCTCTAGTCACATTCACCCTGAGAGTATTAAATAAAGCATTTCCATTTGCATGATGGAGGGGGAAGGGGAAATAAAGGTCTTTTTTTTGTTTGTTTACTTGTTTGAACACACTATTCTAGGAAAAGCTTTATGAAATCACTTTCTCTGTATTTCTTTCTGCATCAGGACCATTTTCTTTTTAATATCTTGCACAACTTGTGACAGCCTAGTAATTTTGCAAACACCCTTGTTGCTGCTGAATGAACATTTATTTTATTCATTTTTTTGGTCTCCTTTCAAATGCAACAGAAAAGCCAAGATTATTGCATCCAGTGTTTTGCTTTGGCGGATCTTTTCTATTAAGGGAGGACTTTGTCCATCAGAACAACTTCCATTTTCTAGTTCTGTCCGTCTCCTATTAGGTCAAGAAGAGGGTCTCAGGGCATTATTCCAAGTGGGACTTCAGGGGATCCAGACCACAATGGACATAAGGAGAGCACTTGAAAGTCAGAGGGCCTGGGATTCTGATTCTGGTTATGCTTCTCACCACTCAAGTGAGTCTATTTATTAACTGCTTGACCTCTAGCAAGTCTCTTCACCCAGTTTCCTCATTTGTAATATTAAACCCTGGAAATAGATGTGTGTCAAAAATAAAACAATCCCTGCCCTCAAAGAGGACAGGACCAAGAAAACATGGACTCAGACAATTAAACACAAAATACGCAGCTAGGTGGTGCTGTGAATCGAGCACTGTGCTTTTACAATCATGAATACTCGTCTTCATGAGTTCAAATCCATCCTCAGACACTTACTAATTCTGTGACCCTGGGCAAGTCACTTAATCCTGTTTGCTGCCTCAGTTTCTCATCTGTAAAATGAGCTGGAGAAGGAAATGGCAAACCACTCCAGTGTCTTGGTGGAGAAAACCCCAAATGGGGTCACAAAGTCAGACACAACTAAACTGACCGAACAATAACAAAGAAAGTAACTCCAAATTAATTTCAGGATAGGAAAAAGGACTATAACAACTGAAAATTCAGGAAAGACCTCACAGAGGACCTGAAGGAAGGAAGCTAAGAATTCAGAGAGGCAAAGGTGAGGAGGAAATGAATTTCAGGCATGAGGAAATGAAATGTAATGTATGGAGAATGCAGGTGAGTTAGTTTGGCTAGAGAGTAGAGTGAGAGCGAACCATGGTGGAGGTGGGGGAGGGGGGGATGAAAGAAAAAAAAAACAGTCATTTTGCTCCATAGAACTGGAATGGGAAAATCAGACTTCATCAAGATGAATGAAAAATTCATTTTTTTTGTTGGGATGACATTCTAGGATATTGACAGCATGTATGACATTCCCAAACAGGATGCAAGCTTAAGGACTGATCTTTGCTTATGAAAAGAGAAAAGCCTGGATGACCGATGGTGCCAAATAAAGATAATTGCAACTTTATCAGGCTGCTCTGAAGTCAGTACTGTCACTGCGTACATCTTGTGATGAATTACATTGATCATGTAGGTTACAGGACCCCTATCAGTATCAAAGGGAAGACATTATGTTTTGACATTGTCAGTTTCTGAAAGTGTCATACTGCACCACACTGACTAGGTTGGATAGCTTATTTAATATCTGTTTATAAATTAAACAAAGTAGGTAAACACAATGAGATAGTCAGAAAGCTCCAAAGAGTTTAACTTGAAGTCTATCAGTTTAATCAAAGTAGGGCCAACAGTTGGTTCTGCCAAAGGATTAAAATCTTTTGCCAAATACACCCAGCAGACAAGGTAATCCTTAGGATTACAAGTCTATCATATTTGTTCATGAGAAATAGTCATAAACCCTCATGGACAAAATAGTCTGCTAAATCTGTTTAATTTTTGTTGTGTCTGAGTCTTTGTGACCCCATTTTTCGGATTTTATTGGTAAAGATAGTGAAGTGGATTGTCATTTCCTTCTCCAGCTCATATGACAAATGAGAAAACTGAAGCATTTGGGGTTAAGTAACCTGCCCAGGGTTGCACAGCTAGTAAGTGTCTAAGGCCAGATTTGAATTCAAGAAAATGAATCTTCCTGATTCCAGGGCCAGTACTCTATCCACTGTACCACCTAGCTCCCCCAATTTATTTATTTTATTATTATTTTTTTTAGTGAGGCAATTGTGGTTAAGTGACTTGCCCAGGGTCACACAGCTAGTAAGTGTTAAGTGTCTGAGACTGGATTTGAACTCAGGTACTCCTGACTCCAGGGCCAGTGCCCTATCCACTGCACCACCTAGCTCCCCCAATTTATTTATTTTATTATTTTTTTTTTTAGTGAGGCAATTGGGGTTAAGTGACTTGCCCAGGGTCACACAGCTAGTAAGTGTTAAGTGTCTGAGGCTGGATTTGAACTCAGGTACTCCTGACTCCAGGGCCAGTGCTCTATCCACTGCGCCACCTAACCACCCTGCTCCCCCTATTTATTTAGGTATAACAATAAAATAGCTACTATGATAAGTAGCTATTTTACCATATTCACAGGTGGAAGAGAGCTCCAAGGCCATCTGGTCTGATCCCCCTCATTTTACAGATGAAGAAGCTGAAGCCCAAGGAGGGCTCCTGATTTGTCCAAGGTCACACAGGTAAGAAATATGAGGAAGATTCCAACAGAGAGCTTAGCCCTCTGTCTCTTGGTAAGGTTTTCATTTCATTTTCATGTGTCAGAACCTTGTAACATTCCCTGTGTTCACAACTAAGGAAATGCTAAGGGAAACATGTAATGTTCCCTTTGTTCACAACGTTCCTGACTTTCCTAGAAGAGAACAAAAATAAGTTTGACGTTTTGAACCAATTAGCATTCAGACCTTCCTGAATGACAGATCCAATCAGGGGCAGGCTTCTTAGCAGCACCTGCTGAAAAGTCCAGGGATGTCCTTGGTCATCTTAATGAGCAGGGCTATGGAGTCTGTGTGTCCACAAAGAGACTCAGGTCCTACCTCTGAGCCCTCTTCACTGTCCCTGCACAGTGTTCAATTTATCTTAGGAGAAGGAATTGTTGAACAGACTCTGCCAGAGTGTAGACCTGTGATTCTAGGGTGAAGCAGTAGTCAGTCCAACATTCTTGCTCAGTCCATTAAGCAATCCCTTTCAGCTGACGGGGGTCATCTATCAACTCTACTTTTTCAGCTGGTGATCTACTTATTTACAGGTTTAATTACCATTTTAGGTCATTTGGCCAATACACCAAGATATTTTATAGAAATTTTTGCCACACAGTATGGCTGAGTTTGACAGCATTTGAGGAAGAGATAGAGTTACTTTAAAAAATATTAAGAGGCTGCTAATTCACACATGTAGAGTGCCCATGGGGAACCGAGGAATTATTTGGGACTCAAGGTACAACAGAGGTATGCCCAGAGCAGACTGATCTAAAACCGCATGCAGTTGTCACTCTTCTTGTAACAGAAAGTCAAATATTGATTTCCCAGGGCTTTTATGACCCATTTAACAACAGGTTTTTTGGATTGGTTTGTTCTTGGAGCTGGAGAGGGCTTGCTATTCCACTTCCTTCTGAGCTCCCTCTTAATTACCCTTCCCCAGGAGATGGGCGACAATTGATACTCAGTCATGGCTTTAAAAGGTAGGGGGAGGGCATCATAAAATAAGTCGACAAATTATGGTATCCAATACCATTCAAGTTAGCATCCATGAAGAGCATTTGGATACCCTCCACAATTACCAGTGAATGGGGGAAAATCCCATCGGGCATGTCTGCTAACAAATTTTCACTAAAGAACATCAAACCAGTTAATTTCTGGGTAATAAGTGTTGAGTGATTCAAGGGCTGGCACAAACTATCTGGGGTTGTGTCCATACAAAGGAGTCTACCTGTTTGGCACCAAGAATGGAACATTTAACGTCTCGCCAAATTTTTCAAAGATGCAGGGAGCTGGGACTGTGTTTTTCATCTTGGACTCTTTGGATTACTAATTATGCAGCAAAGGGCATAAAGTGGGCTTTGCAAATCATTATTTCCATTAGGAAGGTGTTAGGATCAATTCCGTTGAGGGCTCCCCTCCTATTTGGGCAGCTGTTACTCCCCTGAGAGGGGACCACTGGCAGTCCTGGATGAAGCGTGGGCTTCTGTTCTGTTTCCCCAGCACTTGAAAGAAAAACAAAACAGCTCTAATGAAAAACACACACGGGAAATGCTTTATTATTTCATCATCCTCACCTACCGAGATCTGGCAGCGCTCTCTGATTCGGAAGACCTTCTCCCTCTCTCCCTCTAGCTGCCCCTCACAGTGAGCTTGTATGAGGCTGATACTCTTGTCATTTCCTGTCAGATCATTTCAGAGGAATTTGCTCTTATTTCCTCTCAGCCTCATCCCCTCCCCCCTGGCCGAGGCGTTGGCCGCATGCCCCAACAGTCATGCTGTGTTTACTTAACTGCATGGAGTGCTGGGCAGGTTATGCTGGAGACTCTGGGGCACTCAACACAATCAGCCACCAACCTCAGAATGCTGAGGGGCTGATTGAATGGGCCAGCTTCACCTAATGCCCTGGGGAGCACTTATGTCTCTTTCTGATTCAGGTGCAGTGCTGTAACTAAGGCACATGAGGGTCGAGGAGGGCTGAAATGAAAATACTGGCTAATGGATTAATTTCTTATTGTGCCTTTTATTGGTCTTTCCACCAAAGAATCAGGCTGCAGAATTACCTGAAATTTCGTCTGGGCCATTGGCAAGCAAATAAGTTCTTTCATGAGAAAAAAGTTCCCTTCATGTTCATACATCACCACGGCAGAACCTAGATATAGCATAGCCTTTATTTATTCATCTCTTATCCCAGTGGATCATCAGGTCCCAGGAAATTGGAATATATTCATGCAGACCCAAAGAGGGTTAGCAGTGTCTGACTGCAATCCTGGACATCAGCATCAGATCTTTTCTATTAAATACATATATGCTGAGGATTGGCCACATGGTAAAGCAGGAAAGCAAATGAGAAGAGCAGAGGCCTTCAACATACCATTTGTGACAAAGTTGCTGCCGCTCAGTGGTCGCTCCAACAGTGTTCATATTGGTGATCATAATGCCACGGTATGGTCCCCACACGACACATACCACTTCCACCAATCCATACCTATTTCTAGACAGCAAAGATGCCATGGGAGACTTTGTAGGTACAAAATCCATGTCATGTCTACCATTCTGTTTGGTATACAATGTAAAACTGTTCAGGATCTGAATTAATCATGACATAATAACTATGATGATGACAATACTAATAGCTGCTATTTATACAGGTGATTAAAATATGTAAACAAAGCAATTTATAGACATTGTCTCACTTGATCCTCACAATAACTTTGTGAGGTAGATACTAAAATTATCCTTTCCATCTTACAGATTAAGAAACCGAAACTTTTCAAGGATAAGTGACTTGTCTGATGCAGAGGTAATTAATCTTTTATGTGTATGTGTCATGGACCACTTGGGCCATCCAGTAAAGTCTATGGATCCTTTCTCAGAATAATGCTTTTAAATAATTGAAGGAAATGTTATATTCCACTTAGAGTTTGGTGAAGATAAAGACTTAACTTTTTCCCATTCAAGTTCATGAACTCCCCTGAAATCTATCCATGGATTCCTTGGGGGTACATAGATCTCAGGTTAAGAATCCCTGGTCCAGAAGATGGTGGAGGAAAGGCAGTGAGCTCTCAAACTCACAACACGATCACTCCAAAAAACATCCAAATAATGCCATAGGATAATTCCTGGAGCAGCAAAATCCACAGAAGAATGTGCTGAAATCATTTTCCAATCAAAGATGGCTTGGAAGGTTGGAAGGAGGGAGCTGCTGTACTGAGACAGGAGGAGAGCACAACCCCACAGTCACCCTGACATAGATCCAGTCCCAGGAAGGCCTTGCCAGAGAAAGAATCCCTATTCTAAGGGGGCAGCTAGGTAGCACAGTGGATAAAGCACTGGCCCTGGATTCAGGAGGACCTGAGTTCTGGAGTTCTGATCTGACCTCAGACACTTGACACTTACTAGCTGTGTGACCCTGGGCAAGTCACTTAACCCTCAATGCCCCCCCCCCAAAAGAATCCCTGGTCTATTTCCATTCAGTTAATTAACATCAGAAACAGAATTTGAACCCAGGCTTTATATAACAATAAGTTCAGGACTCTATTATATTACTTCAAGCATCTGAATATGTATGCATGTGTATGCATATGCACATACTACTTATATTTTATTATATATCCTGTCATGTAAAGCAATTTATGGTTACACAGCATTTAAAGTTTATAAAGTCCTTGCATCTATTACCTCACTGGGTTCTCTTCACTACTGTATGAGGTAGGTATTCATAAGTATTATGTCTACTTTACAGCTGAGGAAACTGAAGTTTGGAAAGGCAGATTAACTTGTTAATGATTATATAGCTAGTAAGTGCCAAAGGCAGGATTTAAACCCAGGTCTTAGTGACTCCAAACCCAGCATTCTATACCATATTGCCTTTTGGATATGTACAGGTGCATATAAATGTATATGTATAACCACATGTAGAAACCAACCAGAGTTCTGGAGATGTGTTGGACATTCAAATCTAACAAACCATTAAGTTCTTTTTTTAAATCTATTTTAAAATTTTATTTTAATTATTTTTTGCAGGGCAATGAGGGTTAAGTAACTTGCCCAGGGTCACACAACTAGCAAGTGTCAAGTGTCTGAGGTAGGATTTGAACTCAGGTCCTCCTGAATCCAATACCCATGCTTTATCCACCATACCACCTAGCTGCCCCCAAACCATTAAGTCCCATTCAAATATGACTGACATATGGAAACAGTAAAAGAAGTCTGCTAGCCAATGTAAATGTAAAGTTACTTGAGACCTTGTGATATTCACAATAAACAAGGGAATAGAACCCATTAGAAGTTTTGCTGGAGATATTGAGACCTAGAGAACTTGGCTAGAGATAGCAAAATTAGTTCCTAAGGCAAGACTTTGTTTATTTGGCTTTACCTGTTGTCAAGAGCCAACAATTCTAAAGGTCTTCAATGACTCTGAGTCAAAAGGATTATATCTACCTAGTCATGTTTGTGTTTCAGTTTGTCTATGAAAAAATCAGGTTGGCCGAAAGATAGGCATATAGCCAACCAGGGGAAGGAAGAAGAGAGATTAGACTGTTTCTACTTTCACTTCTGCCATTACTATATCCTCATACTCTAGATTTGCAAAGCCAGACACCATTTTCTTTTTTTTTTTTTTTTTGGGCAGGGCAATGGGGGTTAAGTGACTTGCCCAGGGTCACACAGCTAGTAAGTGTCAAGTATCTGAGGCCAGATTTGAACTCAGGTACTCCTGAATCCAGGGCCGGTGCTTTATCCACTGTGCCACCTAGCCATCCCCTAGACACCATTTTCGATCGAACTATTATCTGGCAGGCCTCCTCCTTACTTACACCAGCTATACCATAAGAACCTTCCAATGGGAGGAAGTAGCACCTACTCATGATAACATCAACTTACCCCCTAAACTCTCCAGCCCTTCAGGACACCTCAAATTGGGTGAAGCAGAAAGACACCCTCAGAAAAACAGGAGGCTGCATATGATGAGTTAAACTACCACCACCATCTTGACCACCACCTCTCCTCAGACCCCAGAGGAGATATCCTAGGACTTTGAAACTAAGAGACTTAGAGATAGAAGCATCCCCTGCCACATCAAACCATTACCCTAGCTTCCAGTCCGAGCCCTACTGCTGTCTTTGAGGGAAGCAATAATCGTGATTGTTCTCACCTTCTTCACCACCACCAACATTGTTGACTAACTGCCACTGAGAGGCAAATAAGTCCAAGAGCCCTGGCAGCCCCTAGCCCACCAGTCCTGTATCCCCACTGAAGCCCGGAAGAAATCTCCCATGGAGATGTTATCTCACAACCACTTCTGTAAATGCTGTAGCCACAGTGACTGAAGACCCATATAAGAAAGTTCTTGCCACCAAAGATGTCAAACAGTTCATCACAAACTGGTGTGGTTTTATCAGTGGGAATGAGGACATTAAAACAGATTTATCAGGGGCAGCTAGATGGTGCAGTGGATAAAGCACTGGCCCTGGATTCAGGAGGACCTGAGTTCAAATTCTGCCTCAGACACTTGACACCAGCTGTGTGACCCTGGACAAGTCACTTAACCTCATTGCCCCAAAAAACAAAACAAGCAAAAAAAAAAAAACGCAACAAAACAGATGCATCACTGTCTGCTTTTCTACTGCATCCTAAGGACTATGGTAACTTTCCATCTGATTTGTAGCCATATGTGTCTTTTTTCCCTTTAGAATGTGAACTCCTTGAGAGCAGGGACTGTCTTACATTTCTATCTGCATCCCTGGTGCTTTGCACATAGTAAGCACTTTAAAAATGCTTTTTCATCCTTCTTTTATTCAAATTCTCATCAAGATGCTTTTTTGTGTTCTAACAATAATATCATAATAACAGCAAACATTTATATAGCGTTTATGATGTGGCAGGCACTGGGCTAAGAGCTTTCCAATTATTATCTCTTTTGATCCTCACAAAAAGTAATCAATATAAAAATTTTTTTAAATCATCTAATCATCTAGTTATTTGGTTTCCCTCTCACACACACACACACACACACACACACACACACACACACGTTTTTTGGATAATTGACTAATTGGCATCACGAGCCAAAGCTATAGTCATATATTTCATAATTTATGGATTCATAATCAGTATAGATTGACTTTGAATTTCAAACATTCTCTAAAAGACAGTAAAACCAGGACAAAGATGATACTTTTATCACTACCTTTCATGTGGTAAATAAAAGCAATCCCTTTGTAATCCAGATTTAAATGACTCTCTAAAATGGAGTAGGGAAAAAAGAGAAGTAACCCCCTGAAAGGAAATGTTGCAGTGGTCCCATTGATAGAATGCCTGTTTTGAAGGGCTCTCCAACTTCGTATAGATGCCTCCACTTCTTAGCTGAGCAGAAATCTTAAACAAATGGGAATGCTGTTGCTGCCTTTTCCCAAGGCTCTTGTGCCCCATGATAGGATTACAAGGCTGGAAAAGTTACCAGACGTCTACCTTTATTTATTTCCTCCCGTATATTTAAGCCCTTCAACATTCTTTACACATAGTTGTGTTTAATTGGGACTTAAAACTTGCCATAAAATGTGCATTAATTTTCTGTTATTTCATAAATTATGGCCAAAATAACAATTACTGGTATGAATAGTTGAAGGGGAGGGGAGAGAAGGGAGCACAATTTTGCTCTGTTCATCTTTCAGTGTTTCCTGCCCTAAGCAAAAGTTTTCTATTTGTTATCTCCTTTTATCCTGGAGAATTACTAATCCCACACTACCATATTAAGTACCAATTAAGGAAAGATTTGTCATTCTAGCTCAAAAATACTGAGTTGGACTGGAGCTGCATATTTCATGGGCTTCTGACAGAAATTATTTTAATTAGACTGCTGCTAGCAGCATTTAAACACATCCTGTACAACCAGAGAGGGGGAGACTGGCTTCTCAGTCAGATAATTTATTTATTTTTTCTTTTTCACTCACCATAAATCTTACTATGGTGATTATTAAGCCCTTTGGAGAGAGAAAGGCAGGATGGTGAGGGAAAGAAATCAGCAAAACTTTATCTTACTTTAAATGCCAGAAACAACAATTAAAAAGAGAGAGGGAGAACATTCCACTAAGCTTTGAAAAAACACATTTTTAAAAGAAAAGCTTGAAATACAAAATAAAAATGATCCTGATACTACCAGGATCTTTCTCCATGCTATAATATCTAGTCCCTTTAAACATAGATGAAAAATTCCAGGCCTCCTTCACAGATAGTAATATTTGTGCTAACCCTATTTTCACATTTGTTTTTTCCTAATCCTACTATCTATAGCTATATAGACTGAAACATATTAAGTAGGGCATTTGAAAATTATTTGAATAAAAGCCACTATAAATAAAAATATATTAAAAAACTAACAAAAATATTTATTATAATTTGATTCATCAGAACCACCAATTAGCTAGCATCTTTTTGTTTGTTTGGGTGGGTTTTTTTGTTGTTTTTGGAGGACAATGAGGGCTAAGTGACTTGCCCATGATCACACAGCTAGTAAGTGTCTGATGCCAAATTTGAACTCAGGAAGTAGAAAGAGGGCTGGGACTGGAAGGCTCATCTTCCTGAGTTCAAATCCAGCCTCAGACACTTACTGCTTGTGTGACCCTAGACAAGTCAATTAAACCTGTTGGCCTCAGTTTCCTCACTTGAAAAATGAACTGGAGAAGGAAATGGCAAACCACTTCAGTATCTTTGCCAAGAAAACCCATAAAAGGTCATGGAAAGTCAGACACAACTGAAAAAGGACTTAGCATCATATATGAAAAATGCCTATTGTCCAGACTACGATAAGCAGTTGGATAAACAACCTCTATAGTACATATCCCTGAGACACTCATTACAAATGGATAATGAGGTGAACTCAGAGTTGAACAGAAGGAGAAAAGTGGATTTGATTGCCTTAGGGAAATTGTGTAATTCTTTTAATTACCTTAAACTAATCTGTGAAACACAGGTTTATCCATTTAACACAGTATTCTTTCAGTGATGTTACAAGTTAGGCAACCACAGTCTCTGAAGAATCAAAGTTGAGAATCACCCAGAGGGAAATGAATAGGTATATTGCAGGCGTGAACAAGTTGTAACACATCACCAACAAATAATTATGCAGAATTTATGTAAAGGACACTGTCAGAAAGACGTACAAGGAGGAAAAATGCATGGGCCTGGCACGTAGTGAGAATGAGAGCTCTGAGGACAACTAGATGGCACAGTGGATAAAGCATCAACCCTGGATTCAAGAGGACCTGAGTTCAAATCCGGCCTCAGACACTTGACATTTACTAGCTGTGTGTCACTTAATTCTCCTTGCCCTGCAAAAAAAAAAATTGTCAGACATAGATAAGTAGATAAAACATTTATTAAGCACTTACTACGTGCCAGGCATTGTGCTAAGCATCACTGGGAATACAAATAAAAGTAAAAATGTAACCTCAAAGAGGTTATATTCTAATGAAGGGGAATAAGAGATAAAAGAGAGCTGCAAAGTAGGGGTGGGAAGTATGTCATACCAGCAGGGTAGGCATGGGCTGAACTGGATTTGGAGTAGGCATGGCTGGCCTAGCAGCTTCTTCAAATGGAGGGTCTGAGATGAATTCACCAATCAGAAGAGGAGACTGTAGAGGTGACGGCATTGCTGGTATGAAGATAGCTATGAAGATTGATTTCAATCTGCTGCATTTGAGGAAACACGCGAATCAATTAGATCAAAGATCCATTAGCATAATGGAAGGCCACAGATACTACTACAAGGTAGGTCATTGCTCCAAATAAGAGTTCTTAACCTGGGGTCTGTGTTTTCTTTAAAAAATACTTTAGGAGCAGCTAGGTGGCACAGTGGATAGAGCACCAGCCCTGGATTCAGGAGGACCTGAGTTCAAATCTGGCCTCGGACACTTAACACTTACTAGCTGTGTGACCCTGGGCAAGTCGCTTAATCCCAATTGCCTCACCAAAAAACCCAAAAAACCAAAACAAACCATAACTTTAAGAATTATGTTTCAGTATCATTAGCTTCCTTTGTGATCCTACAAATCTTATTTCATTTATTTAAAAGCATGATTCTGAGAAGAGGTCCATTAGAGTCCACCAGATTGCCAAAGGGGTCCATGACACATACAGGATAGAGAACCTCTACTCCAGAGCATCATTCTGAGTAATGGATGGGGACTTGGGATTTAGTCATTATCGATATACAATGTTCACTTTGAGCTCAAGTAGTCATAGCTTTGAGGATTTCATTATGACACAAGATGTCTTTAAAAAATAATTCCTTGGGGCAGCTAGGTGGAGTCAGGAGGACCTGAGTTCAAATCCGGCCTCAGACACTTAACACTTACTAGCTGTGTGACCCTGGGCAAGTCACTTAACCCCAATTACCTCACTTAAAAAAAATCCTTGGTGATTGGACATAGAAGTTATCATCTATACTATGTTGCCTAACAGTTTATTGATGAAAATGGAAAAAATGGTCATTTGTAAACTTTCTTGTTTCAAAGAAAGTGATGATCTTTCATATATGTAAATTATGTCAATAATAAAAGTAATTTTATACCACTAAAAAAACCCAATTCCCATCATATGGTCTTTCTAGGGAAAAGGTGGCCACTAAAGATTTGTCATGAAGATGGGAGATTAAAGGCAGCAACCCGGCTCAACTCTCTCAACATTCCCCTCCAAATGAATCAAATTTTTGAGGGGCAGAGGCGACAAAAAGTCAGGGTGACGCATTTTGCCAGTCTAATAAAACTCAGGAGGTTGGTAGGAGAGGCCTGGGACACCAGAGTAGAGGCTTGTCCAGAGTGCAGTGCACATAGGTGCCAGCACTGATAGTGGGCCTTGGAGATGGCTGCAACAGCAGTGGCAGCAGTTTCAGGAGCTCTTAGCCCAGAGAGAGCAAGGGAACCTTTGCTGGCACTGGGTGCAGCAAGCACTAAATGAAAACTCTATTGCCCATAGCAGTTCTGGGTCACAGTTCCAGGGTAGAGAGGAGCACTTGTTGTTGATCACAAGGGAGCAGGACTAGAAGAGAACAGAGGACCTGGTGATCATTTCAAGGCCAAGAGGAGCACTAGCATTTGTGATTGTAGGGAAGCAGGGGCCCTTCCTGGGTAAAGATCTGAATTGCAAGGTCACCCATAAAATGGAAGCAGTTGGTAGAATTGGTGAGAAACCAGAATCTAACAATGTGTTGTTTACGAGAGACACACTTGAAACAGAAAGACACACATAGAGTTAAAATAAAAGACTGGAGCAAAATCTAATATGCTTCAGCTGAAGTGAAAAAGGCTAGGAAGACAAAGCAAAAGTAGATCTAATTAAGAGAGATAATCAGGGAAACTATATTTTGCTAAAAGGTACCATAGATAATGAAGTCACATCAAAAATTTATAGTAAGTTTCTCTATTAAAGGCCTCATTAATCAAATATACAGAGAATAGAATCAAATTTATAAAAATAAGAGCCATTCCCCAATTGACAAAAGGTCAAAGGATACGAAGGCAATTTTCAGAAGGAGAAATCGAACTTATCTATAGTCATCTGAAAAAATGCTCTAAATCTCTATTGATTAGAAAAATGCAAGTTAAAACAACTCTGAGGTACTATCTCATACCGATCAGAAATGACAAATACTGGAGGGGGTGAAGGAAAATAAGTACACTAATGCACTGTTTGGTACAGTTGTAAACTGACCCAACCATTCTGGAGAACAATCTGGAATTATGCCCAAAGGGCTATAATGCTATGCTTACCTTTTGAGGAATGCCACAACTAGATCTGTACCTCAAAGAGATCAAAGAAAAAAGAAAAAGACATATATTAAAAAATATTTATAGCAGCTCTTTTTGAGGTGGCAAAGAATTAGAAATTAAGGGGATACTTGGATGCTTATCAATTGGGGAATGACTGAATAAGTTGTATCATATGGTTGTGATAAAGTACTATTGTGCTATAAAAATTATCAGCGGGGTGGTTTCAAAAAAAAAAAAACATGGCAAAACCTATATGAACTGAGAGGCAAAGTGAAGTTGCAATGTTATTATATTGATCAACTGTGAAAGATTTGGCTACTCTGATCAATACAAATATCCAAGACAATGCCAAAGGATTCATGATGAAAAACATATGTTATCCACCTCTAGAGAAAGAACTGAGGAACACTGAGTGCAAACTGAAGTATTGTGTCATTTTTTCATTTTCTTTTTCTTTCCTTTTTTTTGCGACATGGTTAATATGGAAATACGCTTTGCATGATTTCACATGTATAATTGATATATTGCTTGCCTTCTTAGTAGGTGTGGGAGAGTATGGGAGGGAGAGAGGGAGAGAATTTGGAAGTCAAAATTTAAAAAGAAAAGAGTGCTTAAAATAAGTAAGCAATAAATTTTCTTAAAAATTAAAAAAAGAGCTAACATTACAGTTTATACAACGAGCTCATTTTGATTCCCTTAAGGAGTTTGTGATTCAGATTCTAAACAGTGCACTGTTCCAAGTGCTTGATTCTGTTAAAGCTATTCTCACTTCTAAGCCAGCTAAATGACAAATTTAATTAGAAACTAATTAATTGTTCTCTTGTCTTTTCAAAGGACTGCACATGTTCAGTGATGTTTATGCAGTACATGCTATATAGCTGAGAATGATTGATTCAAATTCAAAGGCAAATTCTGTTCTAAATGTTTTGCTGAATTTCACAATTCACCAACTGCTTACTTGACAGACACACTTAGATGTTCCTGAGGCATCTTAAACCAAACATGTCCAAAAGAGAACTTATCACTTCCCCCCTCTAAAACCTTTCCCCATTTCTCTATTAAGGGCACCACTATCCATCCAGTCACTCAGATTCTCAACCTCAGATTCACCTCTGACTCTTCCCTGTTCCTCAGTCTCTCTATCTAGTGAGTTGCCAAGTTTTAGAGATTCTACTCCAATTCAGGCCCTCATAACTCCTTATTGAGACTACTTAAATAACCTCTTAATTTCTTCCTGCCTTATATTTTATCCATTTCTTCTATTTCCAATCCCTCTTCCCCATAAATGCTAAATTGTTATCCCTAATGTATGGGTCTGACTCTATTTCTTCACTCTTCAAAAACATGCAGTGGCTCCCAATTGTCTCTAGGAAAAATTACAAGCTCCCCTGTTTGTCATTTAAGGGATTTCACATTCTGGTTCCAGCCTGCCTTTTTAGGCTTTATTGCCATATTACTCTCTATCACACACTCTACATCCCAGTCAAACTTTCCTACATACTTTGGCTGTTCGCTGTACACAACATTTCATCTCTCATTTTCTTGCTTTTGTACAGGTTGTCCCCTATTCCTAGACTTTTCACCCCCCCCCAGCCCCAGGCTCCTTAGCTTCTTTTCAGGATGCTCAGGTGAACTACTGTCTCTTAGGTATATCTTGGTCTCTTCAAGCTCCTCCACCCAGTTACTAGTGCCCTGCCTACCCTTTCAAAAATGACTTTATATTTACTTATCGATGCTCATGTTTATTTATACCCAATAAGCTATTTGAGGACAGTGACCATTTCTTTTTTGTCTCTATAGTCCCAGTTCCTGATGCAGAGCCTGACACATAGTAGGCACCTAGTAAATACCTGATGAATTAATAAATGAGTGAACTGTTGAACAAAAAAGCGTGAATCAAAGTTAGAAAGAACTATAAATGCCATGGAATTCAACTCATATATGAAAATGAATTCCTTTTCCAATATATCCGAATATAAAGTCTTTCAGCCTTGACTTAAAGATTTCAGGTGAAGGGGAAACACACTTTTTCAGGCAGCCCATATACTTTGTTAGGATGTTTTTCCTGACATCAAGCCTCTTTCTAACTTCCACCCATTGTTTCTAGTTCTGCCCCTCAGAGCCAAGTGGAATAAATCTAATCCACCTCCCAATGACAGGTCTTCAGATACTTGAGGACAGCTATCATATCCTTCTCCCCCAAGTCTTCTTTTCTCCATGCTAACCATCCCCTTTCCTTCAACTGATCTACACAGAGTATGAATCCAAGAGTCCTCACCAACATTGTGGTCTTTCCTCCGAGTGTTCTCCAGCTAATCCAACCTCTCTCCAGAGAAATTGTAATTAACAAGACTTGGCAAGTGATGGAAATGAGATTTGGGGTGGGGACATGAGAAATGCTGGATGACTCCTAGATTGCAAACCTGTATGCCTGGGAAAATGAGAGTGTACTTGAAAAAACAACAGAGAAACTTTGAGAAGGAGTGCATTTAAGGGGGAAAATATTGATTTCTGTTATGGACAAGGGGAATTTGAGATGCCTGAGGAATATCCAGGTGCAAAGGTCACGTAGTCAGACCTGCAAGAAAGAGAAGAAAACTGGAGTTCAGGAAAGAGATGAAGGCTGAATTTGGAAACTGCATGCATAGATTGTATGGCTGAATTCATGGGAACTGGTGAGATCACTAAAGGAGAAGGTGCAGAGAGGGGCCTACAAGAGGTGGTGGTAAATACTCACACATAGGGGTGGGACATGAATGCTGATCCCACAAAGGAAGTTGAAAAAAAACAAGTCTGTCATGGACCTGACACAGCAGTGACACCATAACCCAGGGAAGAGAGTATCCAAAAGAAGGGGTAGTTAACAGTGACAAAAAATGGCCAGAGAGTCAAGAAAAATGAAGTCTAGGAAAAGGCCTTTATTTAGAAATAAAGAAATCACAGTGACCTAGATAAGTTTCCCTTGAGAAGTGGGGTCCCAAGCCAGACAAATTGTAAATAGTGAGCATAGATAACTTTTTTTTTGTGGGGCAATGAGGGTTAAGTGACTTGCCAGGGTCGCACAGCTAGTAAGTGTCAAGTGTGTGAGGCCAGATTTGAATTCAGGTCCTCCTGAATCCAGGGCCTGTGCTTTATCCACTGTGCCACCTAGCTGGCCCAGTTAACTTTTTATAAGAGTTTTCTTGTGAAAGGCAGAAGACATTTAGAATGATTACTTGAGAGGATAATAGGGTCAAGTGAGAACTTCTTAAGGATAGAGAAAAGCTAGGCATATTTGCGAGCAGAAGAGGAGTAGTCAGTGAATAAGGAGAAGTGAAGAATTACTGGTGGAGAGAGAATAATTGAAGGAAAAAGCTCCTGGAGGAGATTGGAGGAAATGGGATCAAGAAAACAAGTATAAAGCTGTTGATACTGTCAAAGAAAAAGGCTGCTTCATCCTCAGAGACTGGAGCAAAGGGGAAGGATCTCGGAGACAATGCTGAGGTGATCTGAAATACAGAACTGGACAGGAGAGTGAATTCATGATGGGCAGGCAAAATATCTTTTAATAACTATAAAGGGATATTTTCTGCTTCGAGGGAGGGCAGAGGCTGGTGGCTTGAAACCAGAAGGTTTGAAGTTGTAGAGACCATTATAGAGTTAATTAGGGGAAAGTAAAAAGGATTAAAATGCAGCAAAGAAAGAACTGAAATCCTGAAGGGAAAAATATAAGGCCTGAAAAATCAGTGACGTAGAGTAGTGCCTGGAAGTTGTAGTGAGATTGAAGGAAAAAAATGGGGAGCGGTGAAACTCAGGAAGAGATAGAAGGACAAGAATTTCAGAGTTATGGATTGCAGAGGTATAACATAGGTAGGTGATGATGAGATCAAGGGTATGACCATCACTGTATATGGCACAGTAATAGCAATATTATTTTAAGAATGACTTTGAGCGAATAAGTCATTTTGACTATTATAAATACCCAAATTAACTATGAAGGAGGATGCTATCTGCATCCAGAGACAGAACTGCTAAATAGAAGTATGTGTAGAATGGCTTTACACACACATAGACATACACACACATAGTTGTGTTTAATGGTAGCCATCTCTAGAGTGTGGGGGGGGGAGAGAAGAAGAAAATAAATTTACAGGATAATTTTATTTTATATTTAAAAGAAATAGCAAGTTGTACATAATAGATCTGTACTTCTATGTGTAATCATCTTTTTAAATTCTACTATGATACTTAAATGCTTGTTTTATTTCATAAATTAAAAAAGAAAATAAAGCAAACAGATATAGTTGAGCTGAAATGAAGGGGAATATAATGAGGTAAAGAGATTTAGAATGGGAAACCACAGTATTTGAGGGGACATCAGTATGTAAGTTGTAGTCCTCAAGTATAAAGAAAGTGCTTGAAAGGAAGAGGAAGATTTTGAATCACATACTGAATTTGATAAAAGAGAGCAAATGACGTAAGAGCCAATAGATACCAGCTACCAGGATTTGGATAGGGTACATACATGTATGTATATATGTATGTATATAGGTATATACACATATATGTATGTGTATATGTATGTATATATTGTGTATGTGTATATGTATACACACACACATACATATATTTGTGTTTATGGATGGATGGAGAGAAATCCAGAAGAGGAGAGGTCACTGAGTGAAAGTGCAGTCTCCCCTTTCCAATTGATCCTCCAGACAGACATGAAATGAATATTCCCAAAGTATTAGTCTCACTATGATAATCCTCTGTTCTAGAGGCTTCATTGGCTCCCCTTTGCTTTTAGGATGCTTCCAAACTCCTCCATTTAAAGCCCTTAACAATCCAATCTTTATAGGATGATTAGACGTTACTGTCCCTCTAGCATTTTATTCTCCAGTCAAACCAGGCTACTTGGTGTTCCTTATACACGGCCTCTTTTATTCCTGGAATGTTCTTTCTCCTCATTTTTGCTTTTAATCTCTTGTCAAAGCTTAACACAATTGCTACCTCCTTTCCTGATTTCTCTGGTTGCACATTTCTTTTTCACCTATTTCCCATGTTTACTCATCTGAGAAGGTGTTGTATGTTCTTAATAGAATGTCTGTTCCCTGACGGCAGGGACTGTCACATTTTTCTATTTGTATCCCTCCCTATTCCCTATGTAGCTCAGTGCCTCACGCAGAATAAACACAATAAATTCTTGTTGATTGATTGATAGCAATTAATAAGCATCTGGAACCAAATGCTATCTTTGTACATATACAACTCTTATTGAAGGAGCAGTTTGGGTGGATGGAAAGTCCCATGGGAAATTGTATGCCATCTCAGCCAAAAACAAAACTAATTTGAATTTGGGCTGAATTAAGAGAGGCATATGCAGAATGATAATAATCCATGCCCCACCATCTATAACTTCCCTATTTCTGTCAAGGGCATTCCCTTCCTTCAGGCATCTATATCTGCAACCTAGAGAGATTCTTTCTCTCTTCAATCTCAGTCCCCCTCCTCCATATCCAACTCCATGTTGTCAATTCTACTTTATCAACATTTTTCACATATCTCTATCCATACCTCCATCCAACTCCAGCTGAATTGTTGCAATAGACTCCTAATTGATCTGTTTGTTTGTTTGTTTTTTGATGAGGCAATTGGGGTTAAGTGACTTACCCAGGGTTACACAGCTAGTAAGTGTTAAGTGTCTGAGGCCGGATTTGAACTCAGGTCCTCCTGAATTCAGGGCCAGTGCTCTATCCACTGTACCACCTAGCTGCCCCCAATTGATCTTTATATATATATATTTTTATGGTAAGGATAAATGCGGTTTTCCACTTATTTGCATATTAATGCCACATTTACTCCCGTGCCATAAGCTTTTGTTTCTTCAGTTTCTTTTGGGATATCTTTTTCTTTTGAGCAACCTCCTCTTCTGGCTTAGGAACAATTTGTTCCTTTTCAGTCAGTATCATCTCAATATGGCAAGGGGAACTCATGTATGGGTTGATTCGGCCATGAGCCCTGTAAGTATGCTGTTGCATTTTGGGAGCCTTGTTAACCTGGATATGCTCAATGACAAGAAAATCCACATCCAAACCCTTCAGTTCAGCATTACTTTCTGCATTTTTCAGCATATGCACTAAGAACTCAGCACTCTTTTTGGGCCAACGACCCTGTGTCCAACCCCACTTCTTAGCCTGGGCACACCCACCAATTCCACCATTGTATCGACGGAAGGGAACACATTGTTTCTTCAATGTGACATCTTTCAAATACTTGGTAGCTTTTCGGATGTGCATGCCCTTGATAGCTTGGGCTGTTTCACGGGTATTCTTGAAGTGGACCCGGAGATTTGAACCCCTTGACTTGCATGATTTTGTGGGGCTCTCTGGATCAAAAGAGTACCTCACCATTTTAACTGATTACCTAGGACGGCTCAAGGGAAGAGGGATCTTTTTATATTTAGTCTCTCCTTTTTTCCAGTAAATCAGCTACCACAAATAGGACCAAAATAGACCTAATTTGCACATGGACCATTTCCATCTCACATACACATGCACATGTACACGCACAGAGTAATGCCACCTCTTATTTAGAAATAGCCTCTGTTCTCCTGGATTCTTATCATAGGACTCTTAACACTAATTCATTTGGCTAAACTCTTTGAACCTTATATAAATAGTTATAAGATGATAGTTCTAGGGCTGGAAGGGACATCAAAAGATATTTTTGGGGGGAGGGAGCAGGGTAATGAGGGTTAAATAACTTGCCCAGGGTCATACAGCTAGTAGGTGTCAAGCGTCTGAGGTCAAATTTGAATTCAGATCCTCCCGAATCCAGAGCCAGTGCTCTATCCACTGCGCCACCTAGCTGCCCCCACATCAAAAGACATTTAATCCAACTTCTTCATTTTATAGTTCAGGAGACTGAGGCTCAGGAGGATTAAACTGGATCTTTCCTTTGCCTTTTAAGAAACTGAAATACTTTTTAGAGGTTTTTTCCCCAACTCATATTCAATCTTAACTTCCTAGAGGGATGGAGTTAGTGATGTATTTCCCTCCTTAACTTAGTAGATGATTAACAGAGTAGCCTTTAAAAAGACAGGTAGCCTTGAAGTGATTAGATTCTTAGAATTTAGGTCAAATGGTACTTGAACAAAATATATGATTCACTGCCTGGACTGTACTTGAGTATTATCTGGTCTGGTAGGATCATTCAAAGCTTGTGCTCTGCTGCCATGATGTTAATGAACTCAGGGTCATTTCTGCACCACCATGAAGGATCATAATAATTCACTATACTAATTAATTCATCCATTCACCAATCCATCTATCTATCCATCCATTTGTCCATTCATTCAATAAATTATGCAGCTTTTCTAAGCACTAAGAAACATCAGACATAATCTTTCTCTTTTCTAAGTTAATTCTGCTGATCTTCAAACATGTCCTTTAATAAATATGTTTATCTTTCTTATAAAGGAAAAACTTGAAATGTGTCTAATTAGATTAAATTAATATAGAAAAAATATTTAGAAAATAATTTAGAGGAATATGCTGGATCGTATCATTCTAGCTAAATGAATTTGTGAGGTCCTAAAAGGGCACTGTTAATTTCCTTTGTAATGTATGAAATAAAATCCATTTGACAACAGTAAAGTAGGATATTGCCAATGGGCATAATGTACTTTCTTTAATGTGATAACTTTTACAGGCTGGAGCAGGGCATTGTTTTTCTTTAAACTTGGCTCCGATTCAACATTAAACATTGTTTTCTTTCTTTTGGGTCTTCCTGTCCTTAACTTTTCCTTTGCAATGTGAAAACACCACAATCCAAGGCAGATGTCTTCATCTCCATGGAATGCTTTTAAACTTAATGAAGAGTTGTAATAAATCAGTGTGTTTCAATCTGCTTTCCATCATCATCACATACATACTTTTTTGAGGAATTACTCTCCTCTGAGGTTATTAGAAATAATTAGGACAAGCTAGAACTTATAGTTATTCATTTGTGATAAGGGTAGAGTGGCTATTTGTTTAGTTAACTTTTAAATGCGGACAAGTTATCTCGTCCACATCTAAAACAATTTGGTTCTTGGTCCAAGCAGTGAGACCTTTCTAGCAGAACACAAATCAGCATCCCAGGACTTATAATTAGCCTAGCCTATCAATAATAAGGATTTTTAAAGTGTGCGTAGGTGATGAAAAAAAGTAGTATGGCGCCATGTAGATCACACACATACACAACCCCTATAGATCATCTCAATATAGGCTATAAATATAATAGGAACCACAAAGCATTGCCTTCCCTGTCTCATATTCTGATGTTAGGATTTACCTTTTCATGGACAAGTGAATTGTTGCATATTAACATTTCGTCTTTATTACTTCTATTATTTATATTTTAGGTCACCTGGTATAATTCAGAAATGATGATTTCTTGGCTGTATGAGCAATGCTCACTGTATTATTAGGATGTAAGCATTAGGCTGGAAGTTGGAAAATTAAAACTATGAGCAAAACATTCTGCAAAACCTTAGCAAAAAAAGGTGTAGCCTAAGTTTTATAAGATGTTTTCCTAGACTGTAAGCTCCTCAAGAGCACAAACTATCCCAGTGGTATGTCCCCAAACTCCTATGACAATTCATCTTATACAGTAGATGCTTAATAAATGTTTGCTAAATCATTTCATGACTTGCCACCCTGTGGAATAGAGACAAAATCAAAAGTTGTAAAAACAGGGTAGAAAATTCCAACGCTACTTTTGAACATCTTATAAATTAAGATGTTCCTAGGATTGATGCTATAACCCTCAACTAATAGTGGGTGATTCTGTGGAGGCCTGATTGGTTTGAATTGCTTTTTCAATTTCCCAGGCTAATAGAAATTGGGCTGATAGTGACATCCATAAGGACATTCTTCAAGGACGACTAACTTCCTTGACTCCCAAATGTTTGAAAAGCTGTTTCTGACTTCCAATGAATCAAAACTACTCATTCACCTTTTAAGCGGCAGTAAAATTTCATGCATGAAACACTGAATGGGAAATCAGTAGACCTGTGCAGTAACCGCGACTCCCCCTTCTTAGTGGAGCAGGGCTAGGCCATTTCAAGCAAATGAAATTCTGCCATTCTGGACTTGCCTCCCACCTGAGGAAATGAACGATTTGGTTAGTGAAGTGTTCTTCACTGAAGAGACTGGACTTATCACTAGTCTGTTGTTCAATACATACATAAATACACTTTGAATTCACTGATCCCTCTTGAGATCTATCTCCAAGAACAAGAGGAACTTGGAAGTCAAGCCCATAGTGTTGGTTACAATGGATATACAACCCTCAATGCTGGTCAGTTTCTTCACTGAATACTATGCAAAATTAGAATGAAAGTGGATCTGACTAACTCCAATATGATACTTCAATTCTATAGTATTACATTATTCCGGATTTCATTACTTCTTTCGTGTATTTCTACTAGAATCTCCTAACTGGTCACTCTGGATCAAACCCCTCTTTTCTGCCCCTGTCCATGTACTATACCATGATTAGATTAATCTTCCTAATATGCTAATCTGGTCATGCCATGGGCCTGTTAGAGAAAAGGCAGCATGGTATAGCAGTTAGAGCTCTGGATTTAGAATCAAGAAGACTTGGGTTCAAATCCAGCCTCAGAGAGCTGTTTGATCCTCCACAACTTGCTTAAACTCCTGTGATCCTTTGATTCCTCATCTGTAAAATGGGTTGGTGATATTAGCATCTACCTCTGAGAGTTGTTATGAGGAACAAATTAAATAATGTGAGCTATTGTTGTTATTACTAATTGGAATGCCTTTAATGGTTGCTTATGAGTACTGAGACATTGATTTACAATGCATCTAAGAAAAAGAAAGATACTCAAGTTGCAGAAATTTCTAAGACCTTGTGAATACCAAAATGTGGCCAAAAGAAAATGAACAACTAATAAATTATATGCCTACTTCTCCATCTCAATAACTTTTTTTACAATAAGAATAACCACACACATCTTTCATAAGGATATAGCTTAGAGGATGGAAAGCTAGCCTTGGGGGTTAGGACTCTCACCTCTATCATACTGATTGAATGACTCATTGCCACTTCTATTCCCTATTTATTTAGGTTTTTGCAAGAGATATTCCATAGTAGACCAGCAACCAATACATAATTGTCTCTACCAAAACAGAATTGCCTGAAATGTATAGAGAATGCAAGATACAGAGTAGACCAAAGGTCACGAAGGGGTTTTAATTTTAATAACACCTTTATTTTTTGGTTTTAATTTACAATGCCTTAGTATTATATATAGTATATATAGGCAACAAATGTACTTTATATGTGAAAAATCAAATCTCATAAAAGGTGAAAAAAGAAAAAAAGAATTTTCAAAAAAGTTATTAAAATATTGTGACTTTTGGCCCACCCCATACAACTATGCATAATGTCTCTTGAGTGTTTTTTGTTTGTTTGTTTGGTTTTTTCAGGGTTAAGTGGTTCAGGGTTAAGTGATTTGCCCAGGGTCACACACCTAGTAAGTGTCAAGTGTCTGAGGCCAGATTTGAATTCAGGTCCTTCTGAATTGAGAGCCAGGGCTTTATCCACTGTGCCACTTGACTGTTTTTTTTTTTCTTACGTTTTTTATTCAATAGGGGAAAATTCCACTAAGACCCTCTACAACAAGGTATCTCTCACATATACATCTAAATTTCTTGAAAATATTATAGTGATAACTTTATTTGATGCCCATCTGATTATTTATATTAGGAGAATCATAAAAATAGATATTTGCTCATCAAAAGTGTCACAGAGTGGGGCAGCTAGGTGGCACAGTGGACAAAGCACCGGCCCTGGATTCAGGAGTACCTGAGTTCAAATCCGGCCTCAGACACTTTGACACTTACTAGCTGTGTGACCCTGGACACGTCACTTAACCCTCATTGTCCTAAAAAAAAAAGGTCTAGGTTGTGTCATGTGGTATCTAAGTTGAATAGAAGTTCCCTATGGATGGTCTTCCAATTCCTCCTGCTCACAGTTGACATTGTTATGGCTGCATCAATCCCAGAAAGCCTCTTGGACAAGATCTATAACCACTCAAAAGAGTTTGGCATAACCAACCACACAGAAAAGTCAAAAGGATGGAAATGTTTATTGTTCAGACTTTGGTGTCCAATTATATGGGCAATCTAAAAGAAATGTTCTCTCTGGCTCCAGTTTTTACATGCTCCAATTTATCTTTTACACAACTGCCAAATTAATGTCCCTAAAGCATAGGTCTTGACCATACCATCCCACTGCTCAAGAAACAATAGTGACTCCCAGTTGCCTCGAAGATAAAATACAAGTGAATTGCCTAGACAGTTAGTGTTTGAGGTAAGATTTGGGGTCAAGTCTCCCTGATAGACTACTCTATTTACTGTATCACCCAGCTGCCTTAAAGCCTTGTTGGTAGGAATAAAAACACACCTCTTAAGAGAACTGAAATCGAATAGATTAGATTCAGTACAACTTTTGTATCACCAGGTCATTGACATAGTGATCTTTTATAACATCATTATATTCTATGTGAATATTATCGGTGAACTTTTGAACCTAATCCCTGTGCTGTGGTCTCAAAGCCATTCTCTCTACCTTTGGGTGGGCCATGATGAGAGGGAGGTGGCCACTCTTGTGTAAAGTAGGGTTTTCCTCAAATAAAACTCTAATAAGCATAAGAGAGACTATTAGTCTGATGTGAAGTATTTTACAGAGTAAGCCTTTGACATTAGGCAAGTCAAAAATAAAGACTTAACTAAAAAAATTAAGTATTTATAAAGCTTTTATGGAATCTGAAACCAATCGTATTTGTCTAGGTTAAGAAGAGTTATATGACATGTAATAAATTGCCTATTTAAACTTAAGAGGTGGTTTGGATGATTGGATATGCTTTAGAACGCACTATAATTTAGGGGCATGGATTCTTTCACAAAGGAAAGAAGCAGCCTGAGGAAAAGGGAGAGGGGGGAAGCCTTTGAGTAATTAACTTCGGAATGCCTACTGAACCAACCCACCTTTTGTAGTTTACACTTAAATCCATAGACTAAAAGTTTTCCAAATGTCTCACCTATCAGTGCCTGACAACTCTAGTTTATGTGCTGCCTTGGGCTAAGCCTGTTTCTGTCAATGATTTTGGAGGAATATAGCCAACTTTCAGGTTCATTTTTGGGTTAGGAGATTTACATGTTTTATAGATCTACCAGTTGGCTAGATACTCTTAGTAGCATAGCTTCTTTTGTGGTCAGTAAACCATATCAACTCTGCTGGTCTGGTGCCCAGGACTTTTCACATTAAATTACTCATATGACTTCACTGTTTGGGAAGGGAATAGTTAAAGACCACCTATTTGCTCTGTGTACCTCAGCTAACAATTTAAGTACCACTCGTATGGCTTATTTAATGGTGTGCTGCTCCACTAGGTAACTTGGGTAACTCAGAACACGGCTATGGAACTACTAACTCCTCTGTTATTCTGAAATTGCTACATTAACCATGTTTTACTTAAAGGAAAAGCTAGGCCAGGCAGTGGATAGAGTACAGGGCCTGGAGTCAGGAGGACTCCTCTTCCTGAGTTCAAATGTGACCTCAGATGCTTACTAGCTGTGTGACCCTGGACAAGTCACTTTACACTGTTTGCCTCAATTCCCCCATCTGTAAAATGAGCTGGAGAAGGAAATGGCAAACTTTGCCAAGAAAATCCCAAATGGGGTCACAAAGAGTCAGACGTGACTGAAATGACTGAACGATGACACTTAAAAGAAAATAAGAATTTTCCTTTACCTATCTTCCCCATGTTCACACAGAACTATGCTTTACTTTGGAATGAAGTTTGCCTGTCTCTCAGGACTAACTGCTCTGTGTTCAAACGTGAGAAGCAGCATGGAATATAGGGTAGAGGACTGACCTTTGAGTTGAAAAGACCTGGATTCAAGACTTGCCTCTGAAATATTTGCCTTATAACTTTTCAGTATTCCAGGAAGCCTTTAAAGACTAAGTATAAGATGCCCATATGCATTGGTAGAAGTTTCTTCATCAAGACTTCCTTATGCCATTGGTGTCAAACTCAAATAAAAACAATTCTCTTCTGACTACAGAGCCATATTGACTTAAAAAACCACAAATTAACATTATCGATATTTTATTTATTTTGTCAAACTTTCCCAATTACTTTCAAAACTAGTTCCATATTGGGAGTTCCAGGAAATTTAACACCTCTGCTCTACATCAATGAAATCATAGACATCATTAGAAAGAATATATATAATGTACACACATACACATATATCTGTGTATCCATAAATACATGTGTGTACACATATATATGTAGAGAGAGAAAATGAGAATGTGTATGTGTGTATAGTAGGTATGTGGGGGTGTAAACATACACACATACATACATATATATGTATATGTGTATGTATATATTTTTAAAAAAAATTTTTTTTAGTGAGGCAATTGGGGTTAAGTGACTTGCCCAAGGTCACACAGCTAGTAAGTGTTAAGTGTCTGAGGCCAGATTTGAACTCAAGTACTCCTGACTCCAGGGCCGGTGCTCTATCCACTGCACCACCTAGCTGCCCCCATATATATTTTTAATAAACATTTTAATTTAAAGTTCTGCATTCCAAATTCTATCCCCCCTCCCTGAGGCAGTAAGTAATCAGATATAGCTTATACACACAAACATATATTTAAATAGACACATAGGAATTAATTTTCTTTGCCTTTTCCCTAAATACATTGTATGTCCAAACAAGAAACAAAAAACACCACTACATGTGTTTGCTGAGAATATAAAGGTCTCATCTCTTTGAACCACTGTTTGAAAACAAAACCACCCTGAAGAGTTGTTAACAGGGTATCATCCTTCAGGGTATCCTGTTTAATTTCTGAAGGATTTTTTTTGTGGTTGTAGAGTACCAGGGTCATTTTCACTTACTCATCTGCTCAAGTCATTCTATTCTTCAGGCAGCTGTATCAACCAGAAGTTCCTGGATCATAATAAATATTGAAGAAGACAGAACTATGAAACCACCCGGCATGATTTTCCCCAGCACATACGAAAATGTGGTCTTTAGAATATAACACAGTATCAAAAAGAGTGAAAACAAAGAGCTAATCACAGACCACCATCCCCTTTCCACTGGCTTCAGAAAGCCTTCTATGCCTGGTCTTTTTTTTATATCATAATTTATATGTATGGGTCTGTCTGTCCCAGACCGATCCTACCATCCTTGCCAAACAGCTGTGCACCTGAAGTTACAGTGGATGATGGAGTAAGGAGACTGGAAAGGTAGGAAGGGAATAGGTTGTGGGGGGCTTTAAAAGCTAATCAGAAGATTTTATATTTGAACCTGAAAGTAATGGGAAACCACTGAAATTTATTGGGAAGGGAAGTGACATGATCAGACCCATGCTTAAGGAAGATCACTGGCAACTGAATAGAGGGTGGATTGGAGTGGGAAGAGATTTAAGGTAGGAAACTTACCAGCAGTCTATTTCGAGAATCCAGGTATGAGGTGATAAGAGCCTGTACCCAGGTGGTGGCTGTGAGAGGAGAGAATAAGATATAAAAGATAGAGAGATGATAGATAGATAGATAGATAGATAGATAGATAGATAGATGATAGATAGATGATCGATGAGATAGATAGATTGATTGATCTAGATATATGTATATATATATGATAAATGTAATGATAGTAGAAATTAGAAAATTTGGCAATAGATTGAACATATGGGAAAAATGTAAATGAGTTGAGGATAAGGGGAAAAAGGGAATAATTTTCATCTCTATAGCACCTACTATGTGTCAGATTCTGTGCTAAACACTTTATCTAATCTGATCCTCAACAACAATCCTACAAGGTAGGTGTTATTATTACCTCCATTTGAAATTGAGGCAAAAAGTGGGTAAATGGTTTGCCCTGGATCATACAGTTAGTACCAGAAGCCAGATTTTGTTTTTTTTTTTGTGAGGCACTTGGGGTTAAGTGACTTGCCCAGGGTCACACAGCTAGTAAGTGTTAAGTGTCTGAGGCTGGATTTGAACTCAGGTACTCCTGACTCCAGGGCTGGTGCTCTATCCACTGTGCCATCTAGCTGCCCCAAGAAGCCAGATTTAAACTCAGGTCTTTCTGATTCCAAGTCCATTACTCTATTCACTGTGCCACCCATGCCTCTAATGCCTTGGATTGCACCAAAGTTCAAGCCTGGATGACTGGGGATGATGGTATCTGGAAGAGGGGAGGGTTTGGGAGGAAAGATAGTGAATTCTCTTTTAGATAAGTTAAGTTTAAGATGTCATTAACCAATATCACATGGGGGAGAGAGAGTGAATTTTGTTGTTGTTGTTGTTTGTTTGTTTGTTTTTGCTGGGCAATGAGAGTTAAGTGACTTGCCCAGGGTCACACAACTAGTAAGTGTCAGAGAGTGAATTATTTTCAAAATAATAAGGATGTATGCTTAAAGAGACTAAATGGTTATGAACTAACTGAACAAAGTATTATTTGGGGTGCATGTTCACTATTGCAATTGCATTTCCAACTTCAGGGAATCCAAATCACACTATATTTCCAGAAGTGATGCATTTGACTGTTCTTTAGAAATAGGCATCTATTTAGACATTTATTATTATATCCACCCCCTTGGTTCATTCATCCCCTCCCCCCTCAAAATAAGTTCAGATTTGCTGCAGCTGCCATCTCTTATAATGCACTCAAGTCGCCTCATTTCTATAAAAGAATGACTTTACCCTACATTTTATCTTTAGCAAGGGTTAGGCAGGGGGAAAAGCACAAGAATAATCTATATTGTAGAGGCAAGTAATAAACATTCAATACTCCAAATCCATATACCAGTATGGCATTCATTACAAAGGTCAAGAGAATTTGCTTCCTCCTTTTAGCTCACCAATATGCGATTTCCTTCTCAATCTGATATTGAAAACCTGAAGAAAGAGATATTGAGTTAAAGTTAGAGAACTGTAATGAATGAAAATCTTGAAAGATAGAGTTTCTGGGTAACTAAGAATTTATTAATTAGGCTGGCTAGTAATCAATAAATTGATAATTCTTGGTCTCTCTTGACAACAAAAAACCTCACCATGGATATCACTGAATGCTTAAATACTTTTGGAAAAAGGGGTAGGTGGAAACAACCCTGATTGGTGAACAATTAATGAAGAGGTAGACATATTAATGAGGAAATGGGCTAAAAATCTTTAGCTCTTCCTACTGAGAACATGGCTTGATCATGAGATTCAGCCACCTTCAGCAATCTGGACAAAGGAATCCCTCTATACCCAGACTACTCTGGTTGGTTTTCTTCTTCATGAGCTGGGTTACCCTAAACTTCAATGGAGGGGTGCAAGGATGTAGGCTTAATGCTTTAGGGCTGGTGTGTACCTAGATTAGATTCTCTTTACACTATAAACAAAAGTAACGTCTCCTAGTTAGGTGGGGTCCACCCAAGATTGAGGAGCATGTACCCCCAGGATTGGGCAAATCTTATCTATCAGCCTTGTCCTTCAGAGATTGGCTGAATGACTTACAGAAACTGGTCCCTGAATGAGGCTATAGAAAGGAAAAAATCTTAATCCTTATTTAATAATGGTTATTTATATAATAGAAAAAATAATTACTTCTCTCAGAACTGGGGTTCAGATCCTGGCTCTGTCATTTTGTCATTGTCTCTGGGTCTCACTTTCCTCATGTGTAAAATGATCCAGCTGGTCTAGGTGACTTCTAAGGCCCCTTCCAACTCTAAGGAATAGAGGACAACAAAAATACCTAAAACCGACAAGAAGCTATCATTTGTAAAACACAAAGTGGCAGCTAGGTGGTGCAGTGGATAGAGCACTGGCCCTGGAGTCAGGAGGACCTGAGTTAAAATCTGCCCTCAGACACTAGCTGTGTGACCCTGAGCAAGTCACTTAAGCCCAATTACCTCCCCCCTGCCAAAACAAAACAAAAAATAAAAAGCACACAAGATGCCACCAAGAGGCATAGTAATCAGAATCGTCATGCAACATCACTTCTCTTGAAAAAAAGTACAAGACAAAAAAGTCACTAAACTCATCATACTCCTTGACCCAGAGACCTTGCTATTGGGCATACGCCCCCAAAAAGTGATCAAAGCCCTGCAAAATCTGATACACATGATGAATTATTAATTGTAGCTCCCCAAAACTAGAAAGAAAATAAATGCCCATTGATCAAGGAATGGCTAAACAAATTTCAGTGGGTGAATGTAATGGAATATTTTTGTATGCTAACTGATGAATTAATGGAAAAGGCGGGAGAAAGAAACACCTTCCTCATTTTGATAGAGAAGTGAGTGATTCTGAGTGCAAAATGTTGCACACACTGTCAAACATGGCCATTGTATCAGTTGGTTTTACTTGACTGGTTTTTTTTTTGTTATGAGGAAATAACTGTGATCCAAAACCAAAAGGCAATAAAAATACCTTAAGAAAAATAAGAAAAGGAAAAAAGCCACTAGATTCTTTAGCTAATATACCTTCTGCAGTCAATGATAAATAATTTTCCCATAGTTGTCAAAAAACAAAACCAGAGAGTTCTTTGGAAATGTTTCAGAAGTCAAGTCATGTTTAAGTAGCCAGACTCTCTATTTTACTCTATTACATACAGATACAAAACCAATTATGACTTCAATTTATAATACTCATCAACACTATTCAATTGTTCTTTGTCCCACAATAAATTCCTAAACAATCTCTTCCCTGGAAAAAACATCTAGAAGATAGAAATAGTGGACTTCCAGGTCAGGGCGCAATGTTATAAGGTACTTTTGAAAAGCTATACTTTATAACAGGAAAGGCCTTTTGTGTCCCCCAATTTCTCTTCTTGAGTCTAGTCAATTAGCAAAGATTTATCCATTTCCTGTTAAACTCATTGCAGTAGCTGTGATGAACATATCATTAACATTTCTGAAAATAGCTTCTCGACGGCAGCCAAATTCCACTTAATCTTAATCACTATACCCACCCTCCCGTTACTTCATCAAATCATTTTCACCTAAATGAACAATTAACACTGCAGGCTGACCCAATCACTGCTTCACTGAGCAAAGTAAAGGTAGCTACCAATTTGGGTGTGTAAACTGAACCCCACACCCTATTAGCTATTCTTGATGTGTGTCAAAAACCTAGCAGTGACCCTTGCCTCATGTTCATCATTCATTTTTGAGCGTGTAAAGCAATGATCTGACCACTAGTTTTCATATGGAAACAGTGTCATGAATATACTGTAGGAAAGAGAAAAATCTGGCCAGTCAGTGGCATAAATAAAAGAACTATATTTCCAAACTTTGTTTTACAAGTGCTACATTAAGAATCAAATCTATAGTGGTTATGTCAAATAGAGCCTCACTGAAGAAAAAAAAAATAATGGGTCCCATCAATCCATCAACTAATGGTGCAAGCATCTCAGAAACCTAGGCTTACTGAGTGTATTGAAAAATTCAGATTCCTGGCATTCTAAAAAACAAAAACAACAACGATCCAGTTACTATGACCAAAGGGCTATAAAACTACACTTACCCTTTGATCCCACAATATCACTGCTAGGTTTATATCCCAGAGACATACCAAAAAACGGAAAAAGAGCCATTTTCCCAAAATATTTATAGCAGTTCTTTTTGTGGTGGCTAAGAATTGGAAATCTAAGGAATGCCCATCAATTGGGGAATTGCTGAAGAAACTGTGGTATATGATAGTAATGGAATATCATTGTGCTATAAGAAATGAAAAGCAGGATGATTTCAGAAAGGGCTGGAAAGACTTGTATGAACTGATGTATAGTGAAATGAGCAGAACCAGGAGAACATTGTACACGGTGATAGGAATATTGTTTGATGAAGAACTATGAATGACTTAAGTGTTATCATCAATACAATGATCCAAGATAATCCCAAAGGACTAACTATGAAGCATGCTATCCATCTCCAAAGAAAGAACTGATATTGATTGAACACAGTCTGAAGCATGCTATATTTCAATTTACTTCTTTCATTTTTTCCTTTTGTTCAAGTTTTCTTGTACAAAATGACTGAAATAGTAATGTTTTACATTAAAAACAGATCCAGTTTAAATAGTTCCAATGGTTGGTTAAGAAATGTGATCCTATTTTTTCCTCAAAAAAACTATCAAAGGAGAATAAATAATAAATATAACTAAATAGAATATTAAACTTTTAAAATGTGGCATGGTTATATATGCTTATACCATTTTTCTGGTGGGTTCATATGCTGTGTGCGTGGTACTATCTTCAAAGTCCAAGAACCAACTTCATGGAGAGGCAGCATAGCAAAGAAGATGTAATATTTGAAGTCAAGAGGACTTGGGTTTAAATTCCAACTGCAACACTTACTCATGTTACCTCAGACAAATCTTTCAATCTCTCTAAGGTTCAGTCTTGTCATCTTTACAATAGGTACCTACCCATCTTACTGGTATATCTGTGGTACACTTAATAGAACTACTGTAAAGTTTCAAAGAATGTATGTGTATGTATAAAGACATTTATATTCATCTCTGTATATATGCATTTATACACATGTTATATGTGTATGTATACATATTTATATTTTTATTCATATTTTACATTAGTCATTTATAAATTATATATTATTTATAAACATGTTTATTGTATATTTTATTTATATATAAATGTATTTATGTTTATTTTTATATATATATATATATATTTTTTAAACCCATTATAAACTTACAAGTGCTACTAAAATGACATCAGTTATCACTATTGTATCTAGAATGCTTTGGGCTCTCAGTGGTGGTAGTGATATAGAAAAGAATACATATGTGGGTGTAGGAAGGTAGGGGTCATTGCCAAAATAAATCAGAAATTTCACTAATGCTCAAGAGAGGCAAAGTGCCTGAGTAACCCCTCTGAATAGTACTGGGTTCTTAGCAGAGCAGTGGGAAACTACTCCAAATGATAACGCCTTTTGACTATTGGTTTTCACAACATGACAGCAGCAAAGGCTTCCAGAAGAGCAGAACTTAATAACCTAATTATTTTTGGTGCTCTCCAGAGAGCTATAAGTTTTGACAAGTCACACTCTGTTTCTTACTAGCAATTTTTTTTAATAGCACTGTAGGTTAGATAGCTATTGTTTTGCATTCTTGATTGGCTCTCATTTACCCTAGTGAAAAAAAGAGGGGAAGAAAGGCCCAGGAGGCACAGCTAGTAATGAGGTAGATGTGTGGTCCCTTTCTTATATCCTCTGAATATGTGGTCAGTTTTGGAGAACCTTGAAGAAATCGCATTTCAGAATGGATACAAGGTGAGCCTTGGAGTTGGGAAGACCTGTGGTTAGTCCCTTCTCTTACAGTCTCGGTGACCCTGGAGGAAGTTATGTTACCTTTTGTTAAGTGCCACAGACAACTGTAAGGCTTTCTGCATTGGTAAATAGGCATTTCCCATCAATATCAATAAAATCGAAGCTCCCGTCTAGAAATAGTACAGTCTGGTTCTAGAAAGAGAGTGAATGCCCCTGATGCAGGAACAAAGATCAACCCCACCTGATCTTCAGGATTTCAGTTCTGATATAGGTCATAGAATCATACCGCTATGATTGGAAAGACTCTCAGAGGCCATCTGTCAGTCAGTTATCCAATCATCATGTATTAGTCAATCAATAAACATTTGTTAAGCACATTAAGTCAGCCTCTTTGCTAAAGATAGGGGATACAAAAAAAGGCAAAAGATAGTCCCTGCCCTCAAGAAACTCATAATTTAGTACAATTCCTTCATTTTATAGACAGAATAGTTGAGGGGTGGAGAGGTTTATTCCATATATTTGTATTTCCATCCCCTCGCATACAACCTGGTACTTAATTAATGCTTATCGATTGATTGTCCAACTCCACACAGGGAACAAGAGCTAGTGCTGGGATTTGAACACAAGTTCTCTGATTCCAAAGTCAATGGGTTTTCCATTGTACCATACAATTCAGGTCAGCAGTAGATGATTTGGAGCAAGGTTATAGAGAGTACCTATGTCCCTCCATTTTTAATATATGATTTTGTATAACGTCATTATTGAAACAGTATATCAGATAAAAATGGAATCTGTGTTTAATTTTAATTCAACTATTCAACAGATTCATAAAAATGTCTACTATATGTCAAGCACTGTACATGTTAGTTGCAACAGATATATATTAAAGGGATAGAATCATACATTTAGTTTGAGAATTGGCCTCAGAGGACATCTGTCTAGTCAAACCCCCTCATTTCACAGCTGAGGAAGATGATTTCTAGAGAAGTGAGATTACTTGTTCAAGGTTACACAAGTGGGAAACAGGAAAGGCAGGTCATTATTGTTGTTCTGTTATTTTCTGTTGTGTCCAACTCTTTGTGACCCTATTTGGGGTTTTCTTGGCAAAGATATCAAAGTAGTTTGCCATTTCCTTCTCCAGCTCATTTTACAGATGAGAAAACCAAAGCAAACAGGGGTAAGTGACTTAGCCAGGGTCACACAGCTAGTAAGTATCTGAGGCTGGATTTGTACTCAGCTCTTCCTGACTCTAGGCCCACCACTCTATCCACAAAATCACTTAGCTGCCATCATCACGTCCTTAGCTTCAAAGAGCTTATAATCTAGTCAAGGAAGCCAAGACACTAGCTAGGAAAACCTCAGAGAACTTCAGCTTTTCAAGGATCTGTGATTTCTTTCTTATAGGACGCTCTTCATTGACTCAGATCCCAACTCAGTCATTCTCTCCTCATTTTTGTGGCTGAAAAAATTCATCATTCACTCCATGACCTGGAGTCAGTTCCAGGCTCACACATTTAATATCTGGGTGACACTGGACAAGTCATTTAACCTCTCTCTGTCGGTTTCTGGCACTTAGTAAGTGCTCAATCAATGTTTGTTCTTCTCTTTCCCCTCCCAATCCCCCACCCCCCATGGCCAACACACTGGCAATGAGCCTCTCCAAACTTAGCTAAGCTGGTCCTTGGACAAAAGACACATTGGCCATCACTAAGACATACTTCAAAGCTTTTCCACTTTGGTAGTTCCTACCAGGATTTGTGCTCAGCCAGCATGACCTTCAAAACCCCAGACTCTCCTCCCTTCCATGAAGGGACATCTGAAGACTTTTGTGGAGGCAAGTAAGCAATATCATTTAAAAGACTGTAAGTGTCCAAATGTGGATCCAAAACAGTCAAGGTTTTAGAAGGAAAGGCAGAGGACGTCATGAGCTTCAGTAGTTATGTAATAAGTAGACCCTGCACTTGATCACGAGGTAGAATTTTGGACTAAAAAGAGTATTCCTTTGAGTTGGAGAGAAAAGTGTGAACAAGGATGCATAGAGTAAGAGGATTTGTGGGTATATAATATTAAGGTAGAAATGACCTTCTTCGTGAAAAATCCAGATGACAAAGAGATCACTTATTAAATGGATAGTCCCACATTTAATCTGATTGGGGGGAAAAGGAAGCTAAATTCTTCTCTTATTAGAAAAAACTTGTGGTAATCATAAGATTTGGAGGTGGAAGAGACTTTAGAGACCACTGATCCAGCCATCTTATTGTACAGTTTTATAGATAAACTGAAAGGGAAAAGAACAAGCATTTATCAATCATCTACTACTGTGCCAGACACTCTTTAAAGTGCCTTAAAAGTATTAACTCATTTAATCCCCACTGCAACCCTATGAAGTTGGTTCCATTATTGTCCCCATTTTATGGTTGAGGAAACTGAGGCACTCGGAAGTTAAGTGACTTGCCCAGTCACACAGCTAGTAAGTGTCTGAGGCTAGATTTGAACTCAGGTCTTCCTAATTCTAGGGCCAGTGCTCCACCCAATTTGCCACCTTGCTAGCTGTGTTCAAGACCAGAAAGATTAAATGATTTCCCGTTGGTCCCAGAAATAGAAGATAATAGAATGAAGAACTGAACCTAAAGGGGCAGCTAGGTGGTACAGTGGATAAAGCATTGACCCTGAATTCAGGAGGACTTGAGTTCAAATCTGGCCTCAGACACTTGACACTTACTAGCTGTGTGACCTGGAGCAAGTCACTTAACCCTCATTGCCCTGCAAAAAAAAAAAAAGAACTGAACCTAGGTTCTCAGATTCCAAATCCAGTGACCTTCTACTAACATCATCCCCAGGCCCTCAGACAATGCCCACTCCAGCTAACAATCAGAAGCAGCATTTTCTATGGATGTATAATATTTTTGTTAGTTAAATAAGATTCTATATGAACTCCCCATTTTGCAAGATTTACCTGAATCCCCAAATTATACAGCATTGACATGTTTGTCATTTAGAATTTCTTTGCCAACCTCAGTTGAGGCTTGCTGATTTTAAGCAATAAAGTAGGACAGGGATTCCATTTTAAAATCGTGCTGTCACTTTGTAAATGTTGCTATATATAAATGTCTGACAAATTCTAGAATCCCCCAAGTGGAAAAACCAACTGAACAATAGGTTGTAGATGCCAGGAAGAAAGTCTTTTGCACATCTTTCATTGAAAAAAATAAATTTTAATTTTTCCCCAACACAAATAAATGACATATGAATATAAGCAACCTCATAGCACCTCCTTTCACAGCATGAAAGGTCTTATTAAAAGAGAATACCAGAAGGATGAAGACATGGAAGGAGTGGAGCTGAGGAAATATGAACTTAATATTAGCTTTTGTTATAAAAGCATCATAACCTCGCACATCAATTAAGTTAAATGCACAAGAGTATGAAATACATTATGTTGGGTTGTCCTCCAGGTCAATGGAATCATTAGCTGATTAATCTTTAGGTTAGGACAGGTGATGAATCAACTCCAACTGTCTATCTACTATTAAACACACACACACACACACACACACACACACACACACACACCACTGTCCCAAAAGGGGAAGCCTGCACATCAAACATTTCCTAATTTGTTAAGTGTACCTTTTAAGAAACAGAAGTGAACTTCTATGCATGTCCTTCAACAATTTCCATTTCTGTGAGCTGTATTGCCCTGGTTTGAGGAGTACAAAGGAATAGGGAGGAAAGATACATTTTAAAGGCTTTCATTAGCTAATCAATCAATCAATCAATAACTAAACAAATGAATGAATGATTCAAATAAATAAATAAACAAATGAATAAATGAATAAACAAATAAATAAATGAATAGATAAATAAATAAACACATGAATAAATAGATAAGTGAATGAATAAATAGATAAATTCCTGGATTTGGAATCCGATTAAACTAGGTTCAAGACTTGCCTTGGACACTTCATAGATGTTTGACGGTTGGCAAGTCACTTGACCTCAGCCGGTTCCTTCATCTGCAAAAGGGAAATAATAATACCTATAAAAGGCTGATCTCAGATGTCTGTTGGAGATATCTAAGGTGTGTGTTGGTTAATTTTTAACAACCAGCTCTTTGAAGTGGGAGGGGAAAATGGATGTGCAACATACTTTTAAGTTTAATCTGCATTATTAACAGTTTCTCCATCACTTTGTTAAATCTAGGCAATCAACAAAACAATAAATCTGACTTGTAGCTTTTGTAAATACTAAGGTATAAATGCTCACACTAAAAAAATTTTTTTCAAAAATCAATTCTTGATGATTTGAGCTAGTTCTAGCACACTCTTGGGCAATAGTTTCTCAGTGGCTTTCCTTTCTGCATAGGAACTATGAAAGCAGGAGAAAGTCTTATGAATTTACGAGTAGAGTTGAAACTGACATTCTCTAGGATAGAATTCATGAAAGAGGGTACCCAATGAATCACTACTCCTTTTGTTTGCTATAATTTATGTTCAATGGAGATTCGTCAGATAATAATCAGCCAGTACCCTGGGATTAAGTATAGTGGAAGAGGACTGTTTACTGGGGATTGCTGTTAATTTCCATAAAACAACTAATTTCTCAGTGGTTATTAAGAGAGACAGATAGGTGTTGCCGTAGATAGAGTGCTGGACCTGAAGTCAGGCTGATTCATTATCCCGAGTTCAAATCTGGCCTCAGACACTTAATAGCTGTGTGAACCAGGGTAAATCACTTAACCCTAGTTGTCTCAGTTTCCTCATCTGTAAAATGAGCTGGAGAAAGAAATGGCAAACCACTCCAGTATCTTTTCTTTTTCTTCTTTTTTTTTTTTTTGTGAGGCAATTGGGGTTAAGTGACTTGCCCAGGGTCACACAGCTAATAAGTGTCAAGTGTCTGAGGATGGATTTGAACTCAGGTACTTTATCCACTGCGCCATCTAGCTGCCCCTCCAGTATCTTTTCTGAGAAAACCCTAAATGGGGTCATGAAAAGTCAGACAACTGAACAAAAGAAGTTCATGACACAATTCACAAGGAGTTGATGACCTAGCCCAGAACTCTATAGAGACAAACACACCACTAAAGGAACTCGTATACATAGAAACCACCCCTATACCTCTTCTGACCATTCGGGTTTTCATGAGGTCCAGTGATTCAGGTATGTTCACTAACAGTCAAACAGGAGATCCCAAACCCCAGAAACCTTGGACTTTTTTTTAAGCCTTTCTTCTACTGTTTAGATAATCGTCTTTACTCTGATTTATAGCTTCTGGCCTACAGGCTTTGGAAAAGTGATCTTCACTTAGCCAGATAGAGATAATCCCCAGATGTATATATTTCTACTGATAGAAGCCTTCCTTCCCCCACAAGTAGATTCCTCAAGGTTAATGCAGAATTTCACATTCTCCCTCTCTCTCTGTGTAATATATATATATATATATATATATATATATATATATACACACACACACACACATATATACATATATACACACACATATACATACATACATACACACACATACATATATATGTATACACACATATGTGTATGTGTATATATATATATATATATGGTTTAATTGATATCCAGCACTTGTGTCTAAGCTCCCCTCCCACCCTCACCCTGCATGTCTCCTCACCAAGTCCACCAAAGCATAATAAAAATATGACTGCTAGAATAAAGGAAATATCAAAAACCAATCTTTTTTTTTTTTTTTTTTTTTTTAGTGAGGCAATTGGGGTTAAGTGACTTGCCCAGAGTCACACAGCTAGTAAGTGTTAAGTGTCTGAGGCCGGATCCGAACCCAGGTACTCCTGACTCCAGGGCCAGTGCTATATCCACTGCGCCACCTAGCTGCCCCAAAAACCAATCTTGACTCCCAAGATGGAATATAACTGAGCATCAACCCATTTTCTAGGAAAATGTAGGGTAGTATGGGTGTGGAAAACTGCATACAATGTCGGATTTTTGGTTTTTTTGGATGCATTGGTTGGTTTAGGTGCATTGGTTTAGTTTGCTGCATTGGTTAGTTTAGTTTCCCTCCTCTCTTTTATTCCTTGTTATAAGGGATAGCTCTCTAGAAAGGGGACTATACTAGGACATGTAAGAGATGAAAAAAAAAGCAAAAGAAAAATCAATAAAAGATTATTTTTTTCCAAAAGAGTGGTCCAAAAGTCACCTATACTAAATAGTCCTTTCTGCAAGAGAGCACCTGACACTTAGCTAGACCAAGAGATTTACATACTTATTTTGACACAAAAATGTATCTGTAATTATGAATAATAGTGCTCTTTACAGGCCCCACTAAATAAGTAAAGAAGAGTTATTGTTATTGACAAACCATTGACCTGAACATTAGTGGGAGAGCTAATTATTTTTTCCCCCAAGAAGTGGGACTTATTTTGTAGCTGTGAATTAGTCTGAAACCAAGCCTTCAATAAACTCCCTCTTCATACTGTAAAACAAATCTAACTGGGTCTCATCACCATATACTTCATATTACATAATTACAGATAAATGCATATGTCAAGAGTAATGCCTTTGGCTCATCTACTCTTTTCAGAAGCAGTGGTTTCTTTTATCATCACCTTTTAGGAGATGACTGAAGAGGTGAATTTGTATTTTAGGAAAGCAAATTATCTCTAAGGCCCATTCCCATGCCTCTAAGACCAAGGCCTATTTTTAGTCAGGTATGCTGGAAGGCAAGTGTGGGGCTTCCATTAACATTAATAGAGAGATTCTCGACTGACTCTTATGTAGACTACCCAGCAAATGTACTCTTTAGAGCAATGGAAGGTTAAAGTGAGCTTTAAATCATAGCCTTATCATACTTGCATGTTATTGGCAAGTCTGACTAAAAATAGAATCTCATTACTTTAATTCTGGAGTATTCTTAGGTCAGCCAACCTTTATTATTAATAATAGCATTTCACATTTATATAGCACTGTCTGCTCAGAAGAACTTCACAAATTATATACATAAAACTTCACTACCATAATGCATCCAGCTCTGGGTTGGAGGGCAACAGGTAGGCAGGTAACTGACCCATGGCATCTTCCCCTCAAGAATGAGGGATCTAGACATTTTTGTCAAGTGGATACACATAAAGTAACCTTTGAAAGCAGAACCCCATAACAGGGTAACTATACCTTTAAGTTAAACATGGCAGCAATTCCTACAAGATTATAAACTCTTGGAGGACTGGGCCAATTTATATATATATATATACACACACACATATAAAAATATACACATATATATGTACAAACATACATGTGTCCATATAATTGCAAAGGAAACCAATTACATTACATTAAAATATAGTTATCAAAATGTATATTTTTTGTATTTCCAGACCCAGGTAAAGAACCTGAATTCTAGATAAATGCAGTTAAGAACATGACTATCCAGTTTTGTCAATGTAGGGTGCCTCTAGTTCATGAAATCCCTCTAACTCATTCTAATTATGACTGAATATATTAAGTCTTAGGGAGTCACCTGAGGGCTACAGAGCTTAAGTTACTTGCCTAGTAGGACATCAGACATATATAGTAATGCTTAATCAGTGCCAGTTGAATTGAATTCAAAAAAGTGAGCAAGCATTTGTTTACTGTACTAAGTGCCAGTGATGCAGAGATGAATAGAATGTTTCCTCTAGGAACTCACAATCTAGTAGGAGTGTGTAACAGGGACAAAAATTGCTACCATACAAATAAAAATGTAATAAGTGCATAGGAAAGGAACTTTATTAGGGTGGGTACTTTCTGTGCTGGTAGAGATCTTCTCCACACCCTGTGAGGTTGGACTGGGGAAAAAACTCATCATCTGCTGGGTGCCCTTCTGGTACTGAGCCTCTCTGAACTGGACTAGGAGGGCCTTTGGATAACAGACAGGGCCCGTCAAGTTTGATGGTGCTGACACGGCCTTCAGGAATCCAGAATTATCTCTACATCAGGATGAGCCTTTAAAATAGGACTTTAGTGGAAATCTAGGACAGAGACTGAATTAAATTAATACTTGGCTTCTCATTGTTCCTATCAGAAGATCTCCACCTACTTCTAGGTCAGCAGCTGAGTGAAACAGACCTGCTCTGTCCAGTTGGCCCTAAGGAGTACAGCTATTAAGAAAACTAGCCACCAGATAGCATACAAGGATGGAATACTTATGATTCTTTCTGGGTTTATACATGGTACATTTTTTTTTTAAGTGAGGCAATTGGGGTTAAGTGACTTGCCCAGGGTCACACAGCTAGTAAGTGTTAAGTGTCTGAGGCCGGATTTGAACTCAGGTACTCCTGACTCCAGGGCCGGTGCTCTATCCACTGCGCCACCTAGCTGCCCCTATACATGGTACATTTTTAACAAGGTAGCACTAATAGTTGAAACTTTGGGACAAATACAACTTAAGTATTTATTTTTATCTACTATGCAAAGACTAGTAAGCTTCTAGGTCAGGGGTCCTTAACCTTTTTTGTCTCATGGACCCCTTTGGCAGCCTGGCGAATCCTATAGCTTCCATTCTAAAATGTATACATATACATAAACATAAACATGTAGATAGATGGATATATATGTGCATATAATATATATATATATATATACATATATATGATTACAAAGGAAATCAATTACATTGAAATACAGCTACCAATTTTTTTTTTAATTTACACACCCCAGGTAAAGAACCTGAATTCTAGTTCAATGCCCAGTTTTGTCGAGGAAGAATACCTTTGATTCATAAAGTCCCTCCAACTCAACCTCACTATGATTGACTATATTGAGTCTTGGAGTGTCACCTGAGGTCGACAGAGGTTGTAAATTTCCCAGGGTCCACGCCTTCTACCAGAGGTCTTTCTTGATCCTCCTGAATGTCAGTGCCTTCCCTCCAAGCAATTCTTTATCTTTCTATTGTATATATTCTGCACATACTTTTAAGTATGCATGTTATCGGGGCAGCTAGATGGCACAGTGGATAGAGCACCGGCCCTGGAGTCAGGAGTACCTGAGTTCAAATCCGGCCTCAGACACTTAACACTTACTAGCTGTGTGACCCTAGGCAAGTCACTTAACCCCAATTGCCTCACTAAAAAAAAAAAAAAAAAGCATGCATGTTATCTCCCCTAATAGTATATACACTCCTTAAGAACGGGGGCTGTTTAGTTTTTCTTTTGGGGTATATGATCCTTGTGAGTAGGAACCATTTCACTCATTAGATGCTGGTTTGCTTTGCTCAGCACAGGGCCTGGCATATAGCATGCGCTTAAGAAATGCGTTTCAAAATTGATCTATTGAATTATTTGTATCCTAGCACCTCCAGTAGTAAAATACATGGTATATGGTGGATGCTTAATGAATATTCGTTGGTTGATTGACCCTGAGTTTCGGCAGCTTTCCTGCCTCCAAGTCTAGAATTCCACTACTTCTCTCTAATTCAACAGTATAAAGCCAGAGATCAGCAAACTATAGTCCTTGGGCCAGATCCAGCCTGTCACCTTTTTTTTTTCAAATGGCCAATGAGCTAAGAATTTTGGGGATAACTATTTTAAACTATTTTAATTTAATTTTAAAATTCAATAAAACTTTATCTAAAAATATAAAAGCATTCTTAAGTCCAGGCAGCCTTCAGGATTTAGAACTTCAGGCCATTGTTTGCCAACCCCTGGTGCAAACTAATAAACATCAGTATTAAATATTCCAACACCCTACTATCCACTGGCATAGCCAGGCATATACAAATATAAGTACATGTTTTAAAACTCTCTTGCCTCAGTCCTTTAAGCTGTTCTGTCTGTTCCTGGACTCCTTTGCCCATAGTGTCCAGTGAAAGACCATGTCATGAGTCTCTACAATAACCCTTGGACCTTTCTCCCTCCTGATGCCATGCTAGCCCTAGAAACATATCTCAGTTTGGGGCTTCTGAATTTTGTCTTTTCTCTTTTAGGTGAAAGAGATTAATTTGTGGGTCAGGAGAATAAGCCTCAGAAATTCAGAAGTCAAAAAAAAATGTTAAAAAAGAAATTCAGAAGTCAGAGTCCAGGTTCTATAGCCAGCCCAGCATGGATGCCCCAAGGAGCCAGGAATAGACCTTCTGGAATAAACTTCAGGCCCCTAGCCCAGTGATAGCTGAGAAAGATGTATCCAAAGGTGAGACTGCCTATAGGCATGACCTTGATGTGGCAGGTGCAATGTAGGAACCAAATTAAGTTGAGCCAAGACAGTGGTAGTATAGGGGAAAGTGTGCCCCTTAAGAATTGGGGGAAATGGGGGGCAGCTAGGTGGCACAGTGTATAAAGCACTGGCCCTGGATTCAGGAATACCTGAGTTCAAATCCAGTCTCAGACACTTGATACTTACTAGCTGTGTGACCCTGAGCAAGTCACTTAACCCTCATTGACCTGCAAACAAACAAACAAACAAAAAAAGAATTGGGGAAAATGTTTCTATTTTGTTTATTCTATGTCTTAAAAATAAATATCATTTAGAAAAAGCTTTTTAAAAAACTATCACTATAAATAAATGTGGTTTGTATCAATGAAGTCAGAGATAGTGGTCCTCTGAAGGGGCACATGCTTCATCAGAAAGCGTTTTAATGAAACAGAAATAGAAATTCTGGTTGCAAAATACCAGACTGGTATGTCTCAGCACATTTCACCTCCTGGGTTTTTCCACAATTTCCTCTTTGCCTGTGCCTTTCAGTTTTGCTGCTTCCCTGAAGAAACTGTTCCTAGCGAAGCACATCCCAGCAGTGGGTCAAAGTAAGCACTCTGAATCTCCAAGTGAAGGAAGAAGGGAAATCGATAGCAGTGCCCCCAAGACAATGGTGAGTGCAGGAGCCACACTCAATACTCCCAGCTGCTTGTTTGACACTGGAGTCTCAAAGGTGAATCCTGCAAAATGTCACTGTTGTGTGCTCTTTAAGTACCCTGAGGTATGGGAAGAAGGACAAAGGAGAGCTCACACAGAAAGGGCACTGCTTTTGCATTGGGCGTGATAAATATGTTTCTCAAAGAAATAAAAGGTGATCTTAGAAAGCAGGTATGCCTGAGCTTGATGAAAAGATGCCTAGGTGAGGGGGTCTGCAGGTTGCTCAGATGGATAAATGCTTCATGAAAAGGCCAGTCTATTGTCACTGTTACCTCTGTGACAGCAACCTCTCAAGCTCCTCTGGCTCCAGCCTCTTTCCCCCAGGATGGAAGGAAGGCTGCAGATTTTCCTTCACACGAGGTCGCAGACCAAGGTGTCATAGGTCCATGGAGAGAAACACCATTTGTTTGCATGGGAAACAGTCAATTAAACCTCCCCTCTTTCCTCCATAGTATGCAACAGAAGCTCATGTCTCTTCTGTAGTTTCCCAAGAGGAATCATCGTATCAGTGTGAACCTGAGCTGGACAGCCTGTCTCACCATTTTCCACAGGAGATTCACAGGACACTGTTTTTTGGGGGAAATAACTCTGTTAACTCTAAACTCCAACCCTCTGCTGATAATTTGGATCTTTTTGAGTCCATGAGGATAGGGTGAGCCAAGAGTGATGCCTCAATGATTATCGTGTCAAGCAGAGAGGCCCCACTTCTTTTCTCACCACTCCCAACTATAGTCATACAGATTGATTACCTACAGGTAAGAGGTTGATTGTGTTCATGGTGTGGTTAATGATATGGCAGAAAGCATGTAAGAGACTGGGTGGCTGAGCCACAACTTTGACATCAATACTTTCGCTATTTGTTGCCCCACTCCCTTTTGGCTTTCTGTTCAAGACCTTTTGGGGTTCCTGACCCCAGCTTAAAGAGCTGGTGTGGGATCCAACCTCATTACTTTGTCTCCTACTGGTTTCCAGGGTCCTGCCTATCTGCATGGTGGGCATGCCCAACTGTGTTACCTTTTTTTCTTTTTCTTTTTTTTAGTGAGGCAATTGGGGTTAAGTGACTTGCCCAGGGTCACACAGCTAGTAAGTGTTAAGTGCCTGAGGCAGGATTTGAACTCAAGTCCTCTTGACTCCAGGGCCGGTGCTCTATCCACTGCGCCACCTAGCTGCTCCCCCAAACTGTGTTACCTTTTTGTCTGCATCTATGTCCTTGCTCCTGCCTGCATGCCTGACTTCAACCCACTGCCTTGCTCTGATTTGCCACCATATCCACATGTACTCTGACTCTGAACCACTTACTAGTCCCAGATCTCTAGCTCTCAACTCCTGCGAGGTCTTCTCCCAAGTATATTCCATCCCAGCTCTGTTCCAACAGGCCCCAAAACCCAACCATCTGCCTTCGCCTATGGTCTTTGCACCAAAAATGACACAAAGTGCTCTTTGTATGCAGGACCCCTTTAAGTAGAAAGAAATGCTGGACCTGTGAGCTCATGAGAGCTTATGAATTAATTGCAATTTCTGTAAAGGAATCAATACTGGTAGTTTGCACCTTTTTGGAGATTCTCCATTGATAAACAGACAGAGACAGAGAGATGGAAAGAGAGAAAGAGAGAGAGAGAGAGAGAGAGAGAGAGAGAGTAGATATAGATTAGATAGATGGTTGATTTTAAAGAGTAGAGATGGTAGATAAATAAACCTGATAGGTAGATAGATGACATATATCATACAGACAGATACATATATCTCCCATATACATCCTATACACATGTGATATTGATGAAATAATAGGCTCATCTCTCTCTCCCATATATCACCTGAAGGAGGTGAGATTTAGAAAGCAAGAAGGCTTTTGGTGAACAGATAGAAAGGAAACATGGCATAAGGAGTAACAAGCTGGCCTCAAGTCATGAAGATCTAGGTTCAAGGCTTATGTTGAGCTCAGCTCTTTTATCCCTATCCCATGCTCATCTCACCATCTCACCTGGATCCACACGGACAACTAATTAAATCTACCCACCAAAAAAACCTTCTCATTTTCTAAATCACACCTCCTTCACGAATGATTTTCTAAGTATTGCTTCAGTGTTCTTTTATCAAATTCATAGTAGGTATAAATAGTGCCTGGGCATTCTTGAATTTAACTTACAGAAAATAGAGCTGTACACACATCTTCCTCTTCTCTTACCAAGCTTTAACAAGCCTTGAGAAGGACACACACACACACACACACACACACACACACACACACACACACACACTGTTAGTACCTGAAGAAGAAGAAGAAACAGTAACACCAGTTTACATTTATACAACATCTTAAGATACATTGTCTTAATTTATCTTTACAACTCATTGAAGGGGGTACTGCAGAGGTTATCCCCATTTTCACAGGTACAGAAAGTAAGACTCAGAAGAGTGAAGTGATTTCCTGTGGAGAAACAGACACTAAGTGTGGGAGGCAGGATTCACACTTATGACTCTTCAAGTTCAAAGCTCTTTGTCAATATACACTAGGTTGTGACAGTGAGGAGGTTATGCAGGGACAAAAAATCACATAGTTACACCTGAAATTGGAGGGCAGGAGTATTTGGAGAACATAGGAAGGGATATGTGGTATATGAAAAGGGTCCTAAAAACCTGAAAAGACTTACATGAACTAACACTGAGTAAAGTGAATAGAACCAAGAGAATAGTGTACACATTAACAGTAAGATGACACCATGGTCCACTATGATTGACTTAGCTCTCTTCTCAGCAATACAATCATATGCAACAATTCCAAAAGACTCATGATATAAAATGCTCTCCACATCCAGAAAAAAACAACTATGGAGTCTGAATGCAGATTGAAGCATGCTATTTTCACTTTTGGCTTTTTAAAAAATTTCCAGGGCAGCTAGGTGGCACAGTGGATAGAGCACTGGCCCTGGATTCAGGAGTACCTGAGTTCAAATCCGGCCTCAGACACTTGACACTTACTAGCTGTGTGACCCTGGGCAAGTCACTTAACCCCAATTGCCTCACCAAAAAAAATTTTTTTTCCTTTTCTTCTGTTCCTTCTTTCACAATATGACTAACGTGAAAATATGTTTTACATGATTGTACATGTATACCCTATATCAGATTTCTTGCTGTCTTGGGGGAGAGGAGGGGAAAGAGGGAAGGAGAAAAATTTGGAACTCAAAATTTTTTTCAAAAATGAATGTTGAAAATTATCTTTACATGTAATTGGAGAAAAGAAAATACTATTAAAATTTTAAAAATAAATTTAAAAGGGTCATAATTAAGTGTATCAAGAATGAATGTGGAAGCTATTTATTAGGAAGTCAAAAAAACAATTATCCCACTAAGCTGAGGACACCTTTGAACTGTGGAGGACAGTGATGGCTCAATTCAATGGTATGTTTTTCTTAGAGTAAGAGTAAGGTACTAGAAAATGCCTTGAACATAGTGGGAAATGGATAAATGTTGGCAAACAGTTTAAGGATATATACCTTAATGAGGCTAATATTTGATACAAGTTTCTCAGGAGCAAGTTGAGTCAGGCCCACTTCTGCTTCAAATCCAATTAGGTGCCATGTTGTACCTTTTATATGGGAAGGCCTGATTAGTCATGCTCCTTATTCTAAATATTCTAAAACTTTTCCTGTCTTGTTCCAGAGCCAGGGTCCTCAGGGCAGTGGCTAGGCTGCTGCCTGTTTCTGGATGTTCTTCTCCAGTGATTTAATCTGGATCAGCAAGCTGACATTTATTTGCAGAGAAAACACCCAGTGTAAACAGTTATTGAAGACTTAACTATATTAAATAAGGGGCTATTTTGATGTTTGGGTCAGCTAGTTGGTGCAATAGATAGAGCATTGGGTCTGGGGTCAGGAAGACGCATCTTCCTGAGTTCAAATCTGGACTTATATACTTACTAGTTGTGTGACCCTGGGTAAGTCACTTAATCCTGTTTGCCTCAGTTTCCTTGTCTTTAAAATGGACTGGAGAAGGAAATGGCAAACCATTCCAGTATCTCTGCCGAGAAAACCCCAAATGGGGTCACAAAGAGTCAGACACAACTAAAACAACTGAACAACACCTGATGCTCTCATAGAAGCCCACCTTTATTCAATATGTACTAGTTAACCCAAAATTCTTTTCCCCACTCCAAGACAGCCTCTGAGGTCCCTTCTTGTCATATATCTATGTATAACCTTCTAATAGGTGGCACCTGAAAATTTGCAAAGTGCTTTACAAATAGGATCACATTTTCTCCATGCAACAGCCCTGGGAAGTAGGTGCTATCATTAGTCCCATTTTACAGATGAGGAAACAGAGACAGAGGTTGCAACTTGCCAGGGGTCACATAGATAGCAAGTGTCTGAGGTTGGATTTGAACTCAAATCTTCCTGACTCCTGGCCCAGCGCTGTATTTACTGTACCACCTAGCTGCCTACTCTAAAGGTAGCGTATCATTATTACCCCCATCTTACAGATGAGGGAACAGAGGCTCAGTGATGTTCAGTTTAGAGGCTGTTAAGTGTCCAAAATGGAGAGCCAAACCTAGGTCTCTTGACTAGGTCCCATGCTTTCCCCCTCCCCATAGCACCATGCCTTTGTGAAGAATTTAATCTCATTCCTATAAGAGATTCCAGCCAGAACCTCCTTACTTGAACTCAAGTGAGCCTTCAAGCTATCCTGCTGCTTCTCTCTACTTCAGCCTTTCATTTTTCTTGCTCTTCTGCAATAAGTAGCTAATAAAAAAATGCTTCTGCTTATTTAGTAGAAGCTCTTATAAAACAGGCAAAGCTCAGCTTGTTCACCTCTCCTGTTTATGGTTTAGTTACTATGGGAAAATGTACATGTTCTGACTAGTGCCCGAAGAATACTCCCTCCCTACATATGCCAGGAAGAAAAGTCTTTTAAAGGGGATGGGTGAGGGGGAAAGGAAAGAAACAGGGAATTAACTGTGGACAGTCTCTGGCATGCTACTCTTGGTTACTAGCATTATCATGTGTGCTCCTTTCTTTGGTTAAATTCATTTATCAAAAAAATGGGGCAACTTATCCCCCCTTCTCCTTACCTCTTCAAAGCTGTTTAATCTCCAGTGAGCTCGATTCTCATTTCCCTATCTGTATTAGCAAGCAGAGCCAATCGCTTTAGCTATTGCATCAGAAGACCAGCGAGCAAACAGGGACCTAATTAGCTCTTCCCTTTAATGGCACTAGTTAAATTTACATTATTAATTTAAATATTCTAGACTCAGTGGACTTGAGGATGCAGCTGACATGAAGATGTAAAATGAATAATAAGGTGCTGCATAACTTCATAGTCATTACTCCCATCAAGTTCAAAGTTTTCACTATAATGATATCAATTAAAGCTGAGTATGAGGAGAGGGAAGGAAACCATGCCATTTCTCCTTCATCCTCAAAGCCAGAGCTTTATTTAAATTTTGCGCTCCTTTATTCAGAACACACGAGATTTCGCCATCCACCATAATCACATGCTTCAGAAGATGTAATTACACCTCTGGCTTTATTTATGGATTTATCTAAAGACCAGAAGGTAGGGCTCTGCTGTGTACCTACCACCTCTCTGTACATCACAAAGCGTGGCCATCATTTTACGGTGTCAAAAACTGTTTGGGCTATAAGACAGATGAGACTTTCAAAATGAAATGTACCTATGACTGTTTGCTACTATATATATAAAACGTCTCATTTAGTCTCATCTGTGATTTTCCAAGAGGAAAATGTTTCCAGAAGCCATTTATCTCAGTCCTACAGGTTTGTGTCACTGGATGGCCACCTGAAAATGGGGTAGAATTTTTTCTTAAAGTGAAATTACTTTATTGGGTTGCCCAAGTTGTTCTGATCCAACCCTACAACTTCAGTCTCACTCTTAGAATTGAATATGAATGAAAATTTAAAGGTAAAATAAATAATAAGATCATGAAAAATCTGGAAATCTTTGAATGCTGGGGTCATCAGAGGTCTCAGAAATGACCGGGCCAACTTCTAACTTTGGAATGTTCTCACCAAAATAACCCCCAAAAAGGCCAAAAAAGGGAAGGAAGACATTATGAATGTTTTTTCCTTAACTGATGCCTTTTTAGCCTCTCTCTTTGCAAATGCGCTATATATTTTTGAAATTTTAGCTTATTGGCAATGTTACAGTTGATAACGAGACTGGAAAAGCCATTCAAATGCTTTTATTCCATGGTACAATAGCTAAATTCCGTGTCCTTTTGAGCTTGAAACCCTGGCCAAATGATGCTCTTGTCTCTGATAAACAGATTGAATGTCTCTGTTTTCTTATTTAATTAAGCAATTATTTGACTAATAGCCAAATCAGTCAATTCTTTTCAGATGAAATGTATGTAGCCTTATGATCTTTATGCCATCAAGATCTGGAGCTATAAAATACAGCATTCTTATTCTTATGATAATTATGACAATTCCCATTATCAAAGTACTAAGGCATTTGTAGTATGATGGAAAGAGTGTTGATTTTGGAATTGGAAGATCTGAGTTCAAGTCCTCTCTACCTCCTATTAAAGAGGGGGTAAGGTGTGGTATAAAGAATTATTATTTTGCATACAGTTCCTAGGAGAGGTAATGTGGAATTGTAGAAAGAAGACTGGATTTGCAATCAGAAGGTTCAGCTTTAAATCTCAGTTCCAACACTTTCTAGCTGTTGTACATAATTCACGTAATTTCAGTGGAAATTTCACTGGCCTGAGAGTCAGAGGATCTGGGTTCAAATCCTACCTCTGTCTGCTTAATATTTGTGAGACTTTGGCCTAACAATTGAACCTTTCTATGCCTCAATTATCTGTAAAATGAAGAGGTTGAACTACTTGGCCTCGAGGGTCCCTTCCTACTCTGGGTCTACAATCTATTGATCCTAAGTTCTAACTTTCAGTTCCCTCATCTGTACAATTGGGAAAACTATTTCCTCATTCCTGTACTACTGACTTCATAGGTTTGGTGGGATAAAGGCATTTTGTCAATCAGACAGCAGTATAGATATGTGAGCTATCATTAATGAATGGTGTAATTTAGGAAATATAAATAGTATAGTATAAGTGTATAAATACATAAGTAAATAAAAAAATATAAAGGGTATAGCATATATAGTATAATAGACAAAATGACTGGGAGAACTATTTTGTGCCACCCCTTGCCCCCATTCCCTTCCATAGTCAAGATGTTAAGAAAATGAAAAATAACTGAGTATCTACAGCCTAGGCATTGTGTTTTCCAGGACAACTTCAATATCTTCTGAAGCTACCCCAGATTTCAGCTAAGGACAGGATACCAGATTTCATCTGTAGCTGCTCAGCAGCTTTTCCCCCAGGTCCAGCAAATCCCAGAAATATGGAAAACTCCAGGATGGAAGTAGATTGGTTCTGAAAACCCATACCCATTCAAAACTCTTGAGAATCAGATTCTTTTTCCTTCATGGGAACAATGTCTTTCAGAAGGAGAAAAAGGATTATGAGGAGAAAGGGTATCTGACAGGAAAGTCAAATCAGGCATTTATTAAAAAACCTAATATGTTCCAGGCACTGTGCTAAGCCCTGGAGAAGAGCCAGAAGAGGAAAATGGGAAACAGTCAAAAATCAAGAGCCAGCAGGATCAGTGAATATGTGAATCAGAAGACAAATCAGTTTGTATGCCTAGCCTTCCATGATCTGGGTGCTATTCTTTTGTAGAAGGACTTATACTATCTATACTATGGTAGGGCCAAGATGTGAAAGTCAGGTCTTTTTATATAAGACATAAATAAACAAACAAACAAATGAATGAATGAATAAACATAATATAATGAATAAAATAAATATATAATAATATCATAAATATATAGATAGATAAATGAATGAATGGATGGATGGATGGATAGATAAAGAAACAAACAAATGTTGGTTGGTTGGTTGGTTGGTTTTTTGTGGGGCAATGAGGGTTAAGTGACTTGCCCATGGTCATATGGCTAGTGTCAAGTGTCTGAGGCTGGATTTGAACTCAGGTCCTCCTAAATTCACGTCCAGTGCTTTATCCACTGTGCCACCAAGCTGTCCCCTCTTATGCTGAGTCTTATGTGAATCCAGGGATTCTAAGAGTTGTTTAGGGGGGGAGAGCATTCTAGGGATGGGGAATGTCCAGTTCAAAGGCATGGATACAAGAGAGGGAGTGTTGTATTCAAGGAGCAACAGGTAGGTCAGTGTGGTTGCATCTTTGAATACTTGCAGAAGAATGGAATATAAGGGTCAAGTGGTAGTCCTACAAACCAAGGCCACTGGTCAGTCCAGTTGAAAAGTATCCATTAAATTGGTATCATTCAGACAAAACAAAACAAACAAAAAAATCAACAAAGTCAATCTTTTATTTTTCAGAAACGTTCTTTGGAACTTCACCAAAACTGCCTCAGACTAGTCAAAGCTAAGTATCATTATTCCTATGTTCCAAATGGGCTCCTTAATTGAATGCTGGATTCTACTGAAGGCATCCCAGACTATGAACAAGATCATTATTATTCACTTATCAGACTACTCTGGTTTAATATGTCAGAAAGGTATAATTATTTGCCAAGTAGACTCAATTCAATTAAATTAAATTACCTAGACTCAATTTTTAAAATGCTACTATTTATATGACTAGTATCCAGAAAGAAAAAAAAACCAACACTTTCTGAATGAACAACAGCACAAAATTAACTCCCTGGTTTCTCGAAATGTTCAGCTACTGTCTGTGGTGGTCCAGTGGAGGAAGCAGAGCATTGGATTTGGGAGCTAGAGGACTTATGTTCAAAATTTTGCTCTTTAATATTTATGCAACCTCGAACAAGTTAATGAAACACTCATGGACCTGAATTTCCTAAGATGTAAAATGAAGTTGTTGGATGATGTAACCTAGGAGGTTATGCTCAGGCACGAAGATGCCACAATAAGAGTTTAAGTGACACTTTTCTTCTTAGAAGCTGAATATACTTTTGCAGAGAATAGAAGCAATCCAACCCATGAGAAAGTGAGTTGGTTTCACTTTGGAAAGTGGCCATTCTCTGTGGCTATGTTTGATGCATTAACTCCTCCAGTGCTGACTGTAGTCAATAACCTAACTGGATAGATAGAGCACCATGGGAAATGGTATTCTAATCCCTTTCTCACCTGACCTCTGATCTTTGTAGCATCCTTATGACCAGCTCGGATCAGTCAGTCCCCACTTAACTGCTGGAAATTCCTTTCATATATGAGTTGGAATTCTAACTCTTAAATTCTTTGGTTCTGTGTGATTCTGTGATCTGGGGCATACAGGTTAATGACAAGGCAAAAGACCTCAAGGCTAGTTCTAGTCCCCAAATCCAGTGAGATACTTACCTACCCTAGGCTCACTTGTAAACAATATGACTGATGTGGATTGGCTTTTCAAAAGTCACTGACAAAGTGAAGCTTACCTAAATTGTCCTGCCTGGCAGAGCCCCTGTTGCTGACAACTTTACTGTGGGTGAAACGGAATTTTCTTTTCCCTTTTGTGAGATCACTGTTCTCTTCCCAGGGGCATGTGGAAAGATTTCTTTCTTTGGTGGAGTCTGGTTCCACACATTATTATATTCTGTATACTTACTCCAGACTCCTGAGCCTCAGGTCATTGTTTTTGAACTGAAGTTGGCACTGGGAATGGAAATGAATGGGGAAAGGATGTGTATTTGAGCTCACATAATGTTATTTATGCCCATGGCTCCGTGGCATGTTGCACGTATAAGGATTTTTTTAATGAACTACAGTAGGTCCCTAAAAATTAATAAGGGTGCACAAAATCGCATTTTGAAGAAGAAATAAGTATTAGAGTGCAAAGTATATTAGCAGTTCACATTAATAAGCTGCAAGGTAATTCTCTGAACCAAATCCCTTTTAAAAATACAACTGATTTCTAACCTAGTTGCACAAAATTATTAAGATGTGCTAAGCATTGGAAATGGATAAAAATCAAAGCACTGGTGGGTAAGACATACTTATAGCTCATCAGATCATAATTCTCTACTTGAGTCATTCAAAAAGTCCATGTAAGACTTTAATTCTGCTAAGCCTTGTGTAGGATTTAAAATGTCTTAAGGGACTTGAAGGAAGTAATATTTTTTGGAAACTATAGAAAGCTCATCAGAATTGAAGGGATATTTTTCCCTCAATTTGAAGCAAGAATGTTTTTTTTAAAAACTATCACCATTTTCCCTAGTATGCATGTTTTATTTTACTATTATTTTCTGCAGTGCACTGGGTCCCTGTGATGTCAGTTTAGCTCTGTAGTATTTCTGTGTTCCTTCTAAATCTGGCCAGTGAATAATTGCCTTCGTTGGATGTTTGATGGATGGCACTGGGTAGAAGAAATATTAAAATATTCCAGTCAACAAAGTAAGTACCTATTGTGAATTCGAGGATAGAGCGACCCAGAAGCTTGTTACCAATAGAGCGGTTTGGTTCATTTGCTTTTTAAACTTGCCTCTTTCCATATCCCGCATCCTGCTCAATGCACTATTTGTCTTGATGTAGACTGTATTATTTACAAAAGGTCTGCTTGGAGAAGGAAACACAGGCAGTATTGTGCAGTGTTATTAAGAAGATATTCTAACAGATCATAATGGCGTCAGGTCTCTTAATGGAAAAGGCAAGAATTAATATTCTAGCTTTCTATACAAGGAATATAGCTGTGGCCAATCTTTAAAAAAAAAAAGAGCACACTAATTTTATAATGTTTTGGTATTTAGCCTGATAATAGGGCCGAACTTAAAGGATACAAAACAACTTCAATCCTGGCTCAAAAGTCATTGCTTTGCTCTGAACCAGATAAACATGCTTTACCTTGTTAGGGGGCCTAATTCTGTCTGGCCTTATTCCTTAAAAGGAGTCAAAAACATAAGCCCTACCTCTGGAAAAAAATTCCACAAATCTGCCACGTTCAAAGTAGCCACTTCAAAAAATAACTTTTTTAAAAAAATATCTCCAATTTATTCTGACAAAAACACTCTTGGGCTTTTATTTCAAAAGATGAAAAATGAATCATGGCAGTCAATGGGAAATGGCCACTATTTATCTGTTTTACACCTATCCATGGAATTGTTAGAAAAACTAGATTATGCTTTGGATGTAGTATGAAGAATGCTCTGGGTTCCCTGGTCTCTATTACCTCTGAGAAGGAATCGTTTAAATGCTTCAAACAAAGTCTTGCAAAGTGAACACTTTATCTTTCTGAACAGTCATTCAGGGCTTGATTTTTCTCAGGTAATTTTTGTACCCGCTTTGTTTTTTTGGAGATATCTTCACACGCTGAATCGCTCCACAAGTAACCAAATGTCTTTGTGTCAGTTTTTTCCTGACAGGAAATCCCAGGCCATTTCTTTGATTGCAACTCAAGGTATGCCTCTCTTTTTGCAACAGGCAACTGCCTGAAAAGTTGTATGATCTTTTTTAAATGACGATGATCATGATGTCATGTTTGAAATGCATTATTTTAAATTTAAATATTTCTTTATTTTGGTCTGGATCTGCAATTTCATAAAGGTGGGTAATTCTAGATGTAGAGATTCTCTCCAATAGAAATACATCTCATCTATAATTTATAGCATAGGTTGTTGGTTTTTTTCAGGGCAATGAAGGTTAAATGACTTGTCCAGGGTCACACAGCTAGTAAGTGTCAAGTGTCTGAGGCCAGATTTGAACTCAGGTTCTCCTGAATCCATGGCTGGTGCTTTTATCCACTGTGACACCTAGCTATCCCCCAACATAGGATTTTAACCTGGAATCCATGGACCAAGAGATGCATGAATGGATTTCAGGAACTTAGATGGGGGAAAAATTTTGTCTTCATTTTCACAAACTTTAAACTAACTAAATTAAATTATATTGTATTTAATTACATCAACACAGTAATTTAGCATTTTCTTAAATTATGTAAAAACATTATTCTGAGGCATCCACAGGTCTTACAAGACTGACAAAGGAGCCCACTATACCAAGATGGTTAAGAACCCTGTCTTAGAAGGTTGTCTGGGGGACTGAGACATTAAGAAAAATGTGCATAGGGACAGCTAGGTGGCGCAGTGGATAGAGCACTGGCCCTGGATTCAGGAGGACCTGAGTTCAAATCTGACCTCAGACACTTGACACTTACTAGCTGTGTGACCCTGGGCAAGTTGCTTAACCCCAATTGCCTCAAAAAAAAAAAGTTCTTAAAAAAAAAAAAAAAAGGAAAAATGTTCATGATTACTTAGCTCTTAAAGGGTCAAAGTCTGAAGTTGAACTGAGATCTTCCTACTCCAAGGCTAGCCAGGAGAACAGATGTCTCTCAAAATATACTCTAGGTGGTTCCTTTATAAAGCAAATGACCTTTTTGTAAAGGAAATAGTCTCTCCTCATTCATTCTTTTTTTATAAACCCAAGTTTTTCCCAAATCAAGTTTGCTCCAATAGATTTGTGGGGGTGGGAGTGGGAAGGAGCACACCCAGAGTTAACTGTCTAACTCTGTGTGTGGGATAGAATATAATAGCCTAAGAAAATGATCATATTCTCCAGGTAGGAAATACACAATGGAATCAGTGCCTGCTTTATGGCCACATCTGTACAGCTTGGGGAGAAGTTTTCAGATGTGTCTTATGTTCACATCACAAAAGAGCTCCACCAGAAAAAAGTAGTCCAAGTGACAGGTTATTGCAGTTCAATGAGAGGACCCTCCTCCCTTTCTTTGAAGATGTCTTGCACATGCTATCCAATTGTGGAGAGAAGAATGATTAGTCAGCCACCAAGTGAAGCATCCAGAGCCTTAACAGCAGAATCAACACGTTTTCCATCACACGACTGCCTTGGCCAAAACACTCTTACCAAGGAAGCAGGTAAATGAGAGCAAAAGCCCACTAAAGCTGCAGGATTTTTCTGAAAGGTAAGCTTAGGATTTTTTTTTTTTTTTTAGTTTCGTCCCTGGGACATAGTGTCCAGACTCCACACATGGTGCCTTCAGGACACCAACTGAGAATAAAGCTGCTTTCAGAAGCAGTAAGTGATTTCATTCTATTAATGTCCAGGTGATTTGTGATGCCCATTATAACATCACTAATGTGCTAGCAAACATTTCCTGGGCATACAGGCAGCACACCTTAGCTCAAATGGCTGTGAAATATATGGATGGAAAAAAAGAAAAAAAAAGGTCCACAGGCATCCTTTCCTTGTCCTCAACCATGGCTGAATTCTGAAAACTACAAAATGACTCTTTCAAATCTCAAAGCCATGATGAAATTAAACACCACGTGAAGAGGCCGGAAACAATTAAGTAAAGCAATTTGCAGACCATAGAAGTGTTTTAGGGAAGGGCTTGTATACCAGATATGTGTGGCAAGCTATTGGAGAAAGCCTGGCATATATGAAGGAAGGCTATTAATATAAAAATGTATAACTCCAGCTCCCTGTCACAGCGCACTGAGTGTACAAGAATCGCCCTTGACTGCCATTAATTCTCCTCCTCAGGAAGTCTCATAACACATTAGGGGGCCAATTCTGTACTCCCCATTCAGGCTATATTCCCACTGAAATCAATGTAGGATCTGGACAACAGAATTGGTATCTGGGTATATAACATGTTTGGAAATAAATGACCAGGCTCAGAACCTATTCTGTGATATGATTTAAAAGACCTGAGGATACTTAATTTTGAGACTGCTGTAAAAATAATTGCGATGGAATGTTCAGCTCACACTAATAGCTCAAACTACCTGTTTAAATATATACAGTACACTTTATATAGCTAAATATATAAACTCCATTTTAAATATATGCACGCATATGTGTATTTTATGTATAAATGCATAACTATACATATATGACTATGTTATACATTTAATGTATGTGTCTGTGTGTGTGGTGAGTGTGTATTGCCCACCTATAAGTGAATGGAAATTGGTAATGTTTTGTCATTCATATGTATCTAGCATCTATCTATCTATCTATCTATCTATCTATCTATCTATCTATCTATCTATGTTGATACATATATACATACATGTAAATATATGCATACCTACATGGGCAGTTGTGTGCATGCACACATATACATACACATGTGTATACATATACACATAAATATGTGTTATCTGTATTATATATGAACATGTATACCTGCACCTGAATGGAAATTGCTCATTTTCCCAGAGAGAGGTGTATACACACACATATGCACACATATGCATAAATGAATACATGCACATGCAGTAGGCTTATACACATATGCATACTTATATTATATACACACATACATGTATGTGTGTACATTTATATGTATACCTGCAAGTGAATGGAAATTGCTAATTTCCCCCCCCCACACATATATACATGTATACACATGCATGAATGTATACATGTACATATATTATATATACATATACATGTGTACATGTATGCATATATATATACACATGTACATACATACTGTGTGTACATTCATGTGTATACCTGCAAGTGAATGGAAATTGCTTATTTTCCCAGATGTCAATTAAGGTCTCCCCCAAGAAGCTTGATTTCCACCTCCCCCTAAAATGAGAGGCATCACTTTATTAACTGTTACGATTTGGATCTTATATAACTTTTTTTTAATCTCAAAAAGAATAATACAGTAAAAATCAATATTGATTATTAGGAGTAAAAGTGCCATAATTGAGGTTGTAAAACCTTTTAAGAACTAAGAGGAGAAAATTTCCAGTAAAACCACAATAAATTACAGCTAAATAACCAGAATATTTGCATGGAATATAATGTCAGTACATCAGCCTACCTTTAATAAAAAATAGTGTAATACTAATTCAGCCATGAAGGCTCTTACAGGAATGGGATTAGAGCAGTGTCATTTTGGCAAGTTACCTTTGTAACTAATATTTCATGGTGTTCTACAGGAATCCACTTTTTAAATCTCGTCGATGCTTTTAAGATTTCATTTCTAACAACCACCAAGGAGACTTTTTTTCTTTTTGGCTCTTAGACCATTCAAACCTGATGTAGACCCATTCTTGTTCAAAAGTGCAAGAAGAGGCCTCAGGAAGTGAGCCCTGATGTTTTAATGCATTAAACAGGACGCGTTGCTGACAAGTCTCCCAAATCACAAGCTTAAAAGAATAACAAAATATCCAGATTCTATCTTTCCTTGCTTATTCAGTAGATCTTACCCCCAAATTTCAGCATATTGCACTGAATGAGCTGTCAAATCTAAATCCTGATTAATATAAAAGCTTATTTTATTTTATTTTTTAATTACTTTTTTTGCAGGGCAATGAGAGTTAAGTGACTTGCCCAGGGTCACAGAGCTAGTGAGTGTCAAGTGTCTGAGGCCAGATTTGAACTCAGGTCCTCCTGAATCCAAGGCCGGTGTAAAAGCTTATTTTAAATTAACTTAGAGATGAACATTTATTTTACAGTCAACAGAAAATGTGTGCTTCCTAAGAGTTTCCTTTGCCTTTTTCAGGGTGGAGGGGTGGGCAAGGAAGCGTGGGGAGGAACTACTGGGATTGGTCCGGATGTAGCATTTTCATCGTAGCACAGAATTCCTAGGGTGGAAACCATTGCAAATCAGCAGTTCATCGCTGTGACTTAGTCTCTCAAATTGTTTGGGACGTTCCAGGTTGGATGAATTGTCCACCCTCCCACAGCTAGCACATGTCAGAGGCTATACTAAAGACTTTCCCTCATTCTTTTTCTCTCTTCAGGGATTAACCATTCCAGAGAACTCTAGTACTCAATGCAAGCTGAAGTTAAACCTTGTCCCTAGCAACATAGAATTTCTCCACAACACAATTTTTTTTACCCCTTTACAGAAAAAAAACCACAAAACCATTTCAGAAGCACCTCAAATCCCGTTCTTATTGGCTGCCTCAGCCCTGGTCTTTCCACTTTCACCTACTTTCTTCTCCCAGTGTCTCATCAGTCTCACCCTTCCCACCACAGTTATCCGATCCTTATGTTCTCCGGGGATCATAATATTTGTACCCAGCCTGGCTTCAGGCCTAGGCTCTCCAGCCACATATGAGTTTATATATTTAATACACTCAGGGAAGAGAGAAACAGTAAAATGAAGACAATACTAATTACATAACAAAGTTTTCTCTGTAATAATCATTCTTTATGCCTCCCCCCCTCCCCCACCTGATGATTGAGTCTCTTTGGAATAGCAATGTTGTCCAAGGTCCCAGGGAGCCAGCCAGAATTAATATTGGATTCACCTGGAAATTCTTCCCAACTAGGACTCTCTAAAGGTCATCTCAGGAGATGTTTAGTGTCCATAAGGCCAAATGGGAAGTTCCTATACGCCACAAGCCCCAACCACTATCAGTTACCCCACCCCTCATCCTCCACCCCCAACACACACAAAGGTATCATAGGCACCTGCAGTGATGACAGGGAATGTCCCCTGATAATACTTAGTTCAGGAAATAACCTCTAAGTTACCCTGGAGATGACAGCTAAATCTCCCCAGGTAATCCAGAATAAAAAGGGGGGGGGGGAAGCAACCAACCAACTAACCAACAACACAACATAGCTAAAAATTCCTGGACACAAAACCACAGAGCAATCCACTCAGCAATCTGAGTCAAGTTGACCAGACTAACCTGGGGGATGGGCAGGCATCTGAACAATGTTTTAGTTAAGTTAGCTCAGTATAAAGTGCCCCTTGGCCTGAGTTCTGATATGCAAAGAACTACTGCAACACTGATGTCTTGTATATCATAGGCATTTAATAAATGTTTGTTGAATTGAACACAACAACTTCAAGTATCTTGATATGTATCCCACCAAAACCTTCCTTCTAGGCTTCCTGTTAGTCTTTCTTCCTCTGCCTCTCAAACCTTCTCTGTTCCTCATTCAGAAAGGCAGAGAGAAAAACAGAGAGGAGGGGAGGAGGATAGGAAGGAAGGAAGGAAGGAAGGAAGGAAGGAAGGAAGGAAGGAAGGAAGGAAGGAAAGGAAGGAAGGAAGGGAAGGAAGGAAGGAAGGAAGGAAGGAAGGAAGGAGGGAAGGAAGGAAGAGGAGGGAGGGAAGGAAAGAAAGATGATAAGGCAGGAGGGAAGAACAAAAAAGAAACAAAGAAAGACAATATTAAGTACCCTAATAAGTGCCAGGCACCCCATGAAGTGCTGAGAATACACATACAAAAGTAAATGTAGTCCCTGAACCCTGGGAACTTACATACTAATAGGGGGAGACATCACATATAGAAGAATGATGACAACAGAGGGATATTTGGTTTGGAAAGCTACAAGGAGGGTAAGATGAGCTATCCTAAGAGAGTAGGTTGGCATGCCCTTACCAGGAACAATGGGAGATGTTTATTTGATTATAATTGCAAAACGAAAAGGAGGAGAGGGGAATGTAGTGTGCAACTGAGACAATTAACAATCAGCCCAGTGATTCCCAGGGTGGGAGTTCCAGACTTGAATAATAACTAAATTCGAGTTGTATTCATATAGAGCTTTAAAGGTTTGCAAAGCACTTTACAAATATTCACTTCATCTTCACAGCAACACTGGGAAGTGATAGTAAAATTATCCCCATTTCACAGACAAAGAAACTAAGGCATGAGTAGGTCAAATGACTTGCTCAGGGGTCACACAGCTTGTAAGTGTGTAAGGCAGGATTGAAATCAAGTCTCCTGACTCCAGTGCTCCATCTATTGTGTCACCTAGTTGCATGAAAGTTAAGTCCCCCAGGACTTGGGCTGGGATGTAGGGGTGAGGGGGGTATGAAGGCTGATAAACAGAGACCTAATGATATGGAGTCCTGATCAAGAATATCCAGGCAGAACAGAGAAAGGTAAATTTATACAGACCCAAACACCCCTTATATGCATACTTATTGGCAGTTCTCAGAAATTCACTATATATTTTTAAAATGTAGTTTATTTCATGAATAGATAAAAGAACAAGCTAAAAATGAATCCAGAATTAGAAACAGACCCCTCCTCAAGGAGCATTCAACACCTGTCACCTCTTCAACAGGAAATGTTCCTCTCTATGCTTTTGCCTAAAATGGCTTAGAGCTCATGGCTATTTAAATCCGGAACTGATGTCTGAGCTTTGAGAACAAAATGGAAAAGTCTGACATCTTGGGCCCGCTATGAGTTATCATTTGTGTTTTCCTGCACTACCTAGAATAAGCTGCCTAGTTATCCAATCCATTGCTGGAGGACAGGCAGTGGCATTTAAATGCCATCTTTGGAGATTCCAGTCATTACCTGGTAAGGATTTTGCAGACGGATTGTCAAGGAGCCACTTCTCCCTGTGTCTCTAAACATTGTCCCTGACCCTCGGAACTACTTTGACTGAAGCCCACTTCCCACAGTGGCCTCAAGAGGCCACAATGTGCCCCAACGTTGGGACCGATATTTGAGCATCCTGGACAGATATATGTGCATCCTGGTTCTATTTTGGAGTAGAGGGTGGAAAACAACACTGAAAACACACAAATAAATCTGTGATAGTATTACTTAGGGCTAAGATTGTGGTATGTATTGATTGAGGGTGGGAAAGACTTGAATAGCACCCAACATCCCTTTATAACAATGTTATAGCCATTTCCAAATGTTTTCAACTTCCTAGGTCAAGATTCAAAGGGGGGGGGGGGGAGGGAGGGAGCTGTGTTTAGAAGGAACAGGAAGTTATACATAGGGAATCTGTGGTTTCATGGGCAATCATATATTTTTTTAAGTGTACTATATTATGAAAATGCTTGTTTTATTCCAGAAATTTAAAAACTTATTAATTAATTTAAAAAATGATTCAAACTGGGTGGGTGTTGTTGTTTTGGGTCTTTTTTTTTTTAACTCTTCCAAATTCATTTCTATTAGTTCTCTAGGTCAGGCACAACTGCTGAATCACAACATGCTAGATTGGACTCTTAAAGAGTCTCACAAGATGTCAGTATATGCTTGTTTGGGATTCAAAAAAAAATGGCTCTTGTTTTTTAATAAGAAGCATACGGATGTACAAAAGATCTGCCTGCCATCTTTGTCCTCTTAGTTATTTAGGGAGTTGCTTGAGGAACATAGAGTTTAAGAGAGTTGGTCAAGGTCACATGACTGGTAAGTATCAGAGGTGGAACTGTTCAAGTCCAGGCCTCTTTCCACTATGCTGTTGTTGTTGTTCAGTCGTGTCTGACTCTCTGTGAACCCATTTGGGGTTTTCTTGGCAAAGATACTGGACTGGTTTGTCATCTCCTTCTCCAGCTCATTTTACAGATGAGGAAACTGAGGTAACTCGGGTTAAGTGACTTGCCCAGGATCATACAGCTATTAGAGGCCAGATTTGGAACTCAGGAAGCCATATTCCTGACTCTAAGGCTCCAGTGCCCCCTAGTTGCCCACATGCTATATCATCTGCTTCTATCTGAAAAGAAACATAATTTAGAAATAGCCCTGTTTTGTTCAGCTTCATATAGCACAGCGAAGCTGTGAAGCTTAAGAGCATATTCAGGTAAGAGTAGTAATATGGCGGGGAGGGAGTCTTACTTAGATTCTGTGAATGGTTTGGCCATTTCTTAATCTCATCAGCTATAATTACATCCAGGAACCCAGGATCTCCAGGCTGCATGCATACCCCACAGAGGAAAAGTGGAGGTTTTAGCAAGTGTTTGGTGAATTTAATCAACATAGAAAAACCAATTAGTATTATTCATTCCTTAAAGGTATTTTTTTTAAAACTTGAATTACCAGTTTGGATGACTTCACTGATCAAATGGATGGGCTACTTGCCAGTTCCCACCTCGCATTGTGCAACAAAGCCTTAATGTTCACTGCTTTGTGACTGCTCTGATGCATGCTAAGTTTTGCCAACATGGACTTCACTGTGGAACACAAGTTGCTTAGGCTTATCAAACTATACTGATCTACACTGTATGTGTAGTCAGAAGAAACTGCTGTCTTCCCTCCTAACACCTATCCAGGATGGTAGATGCCTCTAAACTTGTTTTCCCCATTTCCATTTTCCTCATTCGCTGTATAAAGCATTATAATGTCACAAGCTGATATTCTTATTATACCTTTTGAAAGGGGAGCTTTACAAAAAAAGAACAAGCAGCCATACATATCCTCAGTAATAAATTCCCCATTGTCAGGTTCCATCATGCCTTGATGATCCGTAGCAAACCCTACCAGATTTTCTCATATGTTTAAGATGTTTCAGATGGCTCAGTAGCATCACTGGAAGTAAGAGTACAGTCACTAACCTCTTCTGTGTTCTGTTATTCATGTAATGAGTGTCACTGCACTATAGAAGCTGGGGCAAGCCAAGGTAGGGAGACCTGGCAGCAGAAGCAGTGGACAATAATCCTAAGGACTGCATCAGCCTCTTTCCCACTCACTGGCTGCTCACTGGCAAAAAGCTAAAAGCAAGGGCAAATGGACCCTGGGTTGTCATCATGGGTTGAGTCATTATCATGCTTGCCATTGTGATGTTAATTGTCTCAGAAGGCAACACTGACAAGCTGAGGGTGGGGGAGAAGGAAAAGGAAAGAAGGGAGAGAGGAAAGGAGAACCAGAGAATGAGAGAAAGGAAAGAGATAGATAATTGTAATTTCATTGTGAAACAGATCTATGGTTCTGTCAGGAGTCCCTAGGTGACTTTCCTCATGCGTCTCTTGAATTCCCCTGTGTTATATGTCTCTCTGGGGGAATTCCTGTGGACCAGGCTGCACTGGCACACTCCCTGAGGTCTAGAACACAAAGAACATGGCAGTAACAAATCTGTATCACGGAGACAGACTCATGAGCCCTCTCATTTCTTCTGGCTGTGCCTGTCAGAGGTGATGGGATCTTTAAAGTCAACAGTCAGAGGACCCTGGAACAGAGATCCTAGGAAGAGTGGAACTCACTAAACCTTTCAAAGACTCAGTACTTCCCATCGGAAAGAGCTTCCCAAAGACCCGTGATTTCATTGACAAGAACACTGCCTCCAATGGCAGAGATTGTGGTGTATCATCTTTCTTAGTAAATAATATTTGGTAGATTTTGTTAGCTGAAAAAGTCTCCTCCTGGTGACCAGTCTAGAGGACCGAATAGGCCCCTAGAGAGGTGAGGCTTACCAGAGAAAAAGGTTGTTTGGTTATTGAGCGACCAATCTAGAGTCTTTTCACCTATTAGTTAGGCCTCCCCCAGGGCAGTACTCTAAATCAAAAAGATTTGTATAGACTTGTGGGAGGAGGATGTCTACCACAAATATAAAGAAAACTACTGATAATCTCTGGCCTTGGTAAGGCTGCTTTGCATTGTTGAATGGGATTACATAAAGTCTTTCCTGTATTTAAGGTTCTGTTGGACTGAATATTTACATGGAGCTGAGAGCCATTTTCCTTTTGTTGTAAAAAACCAGGACACAAGGCCAAATACTGATGTTCCTAATAGGACCTCTGTATGGGGAGATAAGCCAAAGAGTACGATAATTGCTAAATCTCCAAGATCAATCTGGTCCAGATATCCACCAGAGCTCTGATTCTGGGGGGCCATCAGGTTATGTCTGAGATTCTAACAAATTCCCAGTGCACATCTGGATGTGGGTGGGGTTTTCACAACTGGTATTACACCACTACACTGTGAGTCTGTGGTCTAACCCATTCCTACCTTGGTTGAAGATCTGTGGGTCTAGGGGCAGCTAGGTGGTGCAGTGGATCTAGAGCACCAAGCCCTGGAGTCAGGAGTAACTGAGTTCAACTCCCGGCCTCAGACACTATCACTTACTATGCTTTGTGACCCTGGGGGCAAGTCACTTAATTCCAAATTGCCTCAATCAAAAAAAAAAAAAAAAGATTGTGGGTCTAGCTGAGTTTTTCACTAAGGACAGGTTTCCTATCTGATAGGGCAGAAAGCCACCTGAAACCTAAAGATCATCCTATAGATCTGGGACTGGGACTGTCCAAGAAGTGAAAACAATTTCTTGTCTGAATCAAAGAAGGGCAAATATTCCCCATGGGGGGCTCATTCACTACACAACCCCCCAGTTTTTATTAATGCATCCTCCTGACTTTCAACCAGCAAATACAACAAGACAAGGAACAGAATATACATATAACACAGTATATAAGGTGCTCCTGCATAGTCCTGCCCTCACACATAGAGCATTCTGAACAACTCAAGAAAAAATGTGCCCATTCTGATGAACCTCACTGCCTGAAAATTCAAAAGTACAGGCTGTTGTGGGCTCTCTGCTGCGTATCCATGCTGAGGGGACTGTTGAATCTTTTTTGTAATTGTCCCCATAGTTGAGCCTAGCTAAATGGGTGGCTCTTTTCCTTTAAATAAGGGGGAGGGGGGAACTGAGAAGCAAGATAATATCTGTCAGGAATGAAAATGATGCTTGTATCTCCCTCTCTCATCAGGGTTCTGAATTTATCTGAGAAATCCTCAGCATTGGAAGTCTCAGATGTGGGAGAAATGCCCTTGGGGCTGGGGGGGGTGGGGGGGAATGGAAGAGACTGGGCCTCCAACCAAGAGGCCTGTAATCCAGCATAAGATGATGAGTTGTAAAACTACATCAGGTTTCTGATTTAGCTGAGAAATGATGTAAAATCCCACGTTACCAGACACAACTGGCAGTACATCTGAGGGAGGCTTCAATTATTCCTTCCAAAATTCACTGAAGTTCATGCATAATCAGCTGGCCTAAACTTTCCTTGTCTCAGGCAGTAGTAAATGATTAAAACATCTTGCTCAAATCTCCCACTCTGATCCTCTTGGAATCACCTTAAAGCACCGTGGAATTCCACAAAAATCACATGTTAAGGAAAATGGCAGCCTACCCAGACAATTGTAAATTAAGTTCTCAGAGTCATATATTCTCTCCCATAGCATATGCTATATATCAACCATATATATATATATATATCAACCAATATCCTGATTATCCAAGTTACTAGGGTGTCCCTCACCCCAGGAAAGTAAAGTGTGTGCGTGTAAACACACATATACATATATAATACTTTATTATATAGTATGTATTGCTTTGTTATATTTTAGTACATATAGTGTGTTATATATTAGATACTTTATTATACATATTTCTATATAATTTTTCAAAAAAAAAGAAAAGTAGTTATAAAGTAAATTGATAGATTTACTTTATATCACTTTTCTCTATACATGTTGTTTCTCCATACTGGAACATAAGCTCCTTGAGGGCAAGGACTATTTTGTTTTTGTCATTGTAATCCTGGAGCCTAGCACATAGTCAGTGCTTCTCTTTTTCAAAGTCATCCCTCCTTTAAGATTATTTTTCTTTTTTATCATAACTTTAATAATATCATTAGTTAATCAAACATTTCAATCTATGAGGAAGGAGAATAAAGAGGATTGGTCAGCTATGGTACTAGTTAGATCTTGAGTGTTTGTTGAATGAACAAATGAGATCTAAACTGCCACTAGATTCCAAATACATAAAGACAGGCTACAGTGGGTGCTTCTCAGGTATTTTAGACTTCAAATCCTAAATCCAAGGAAAATAGATTTGTCCCTGGAGGCCTTGGTGTATTGGACATATCCCATATAGTAAACCAATCCTAGTATTATTTGAGTTGCTGATTAAAACCAAGGGAAGATTGCTAAACATGGGATGTTGTGAAAAACCCCATTTAAAAATTTCTGGGACTGAGTGCTGGAGAAGTATCAAAGGTCTTTATTTACATTCTCATGAGAATGGGCCCATTCCCTAATGGAATGGTGGTGAAACATGGACCCCTGAGCCCTTTTATCCTTTAACAATGTTGGCCCTTCCCTTCTTTCCCAGTTACAATCTGCACCAAGACACTGGTGCCAAAAACTAGCCAATCAGAACACAGTATAGCCAATGGGGGAAGCAACACAGAGACAGCCCCTCTAAACTCTTCCCCCATGTGACCAGCCTTGGGTCTCCCTCATCATGTGATTTGGTTGACTGGGGAGGGGGAGGGGAGGCAGCCCCTTTTTAGACTGGGAGGAGGCCAGCCCCCGTTTGGATATTAGCATTTTCAACTTTTGAGGGGGGTGGCCCACATTTCCTACAGATGTATTCTTCAAGGAGGCTCCATAATGTATTTTCAGGAACCCAGGACTTGAAATCAGAAGAACTTTGGTTGAAAGCCTGGCCTCAATTCTTAATTGCTCTGTGATCATGGGCAAGTCATTTAAGCCCTACGATCCTGTTTCCTGCCCCTGTAAAATGGTAATAATAATAATACTGTGTGCTGCACCATGTGATAGGAAAGACATGAAGGTTAAATAAAATGTAGTCCTAGCCTTTTCTGTGAACAAGAAAATAATTCATATGCTCATTGCTACAGAATAAAAAATAATATACAAATACATTGAAAGATATAGACAATGCCTTGCAAACCTCTGATTCCCACCATCCTCAAAATCATTAACAGCCTTCCCCTTCTGATTTCATATAAGACTTTTCTGTTTCCCCTAATAATACGCCCTTATTTTTTTTTAAAGTTAGACTGAGATCTCCTCAGTGTAGGAAACTTCTCACAAGGAACATCTAGCAATGCAATTTGGTAACTTCTTTAATGTATACTCTTCAAAAGTTAGTTATATAAGTGTCATAGGAATTGTATTACTGCTTCTCAATGTGTATTATAAGGAATTGGTTGTGATTTGGGGTTTCTGTGACCCCATTTTTGGCTGGGATTGGAGGCCCTAGCATGCACTTGTGCATGCTGGCCTCATGCCAGACATCCCAAGCCTGCATGGGCCTGGCCAAATTATAATGACTAGAAGCTTGGTGAGGGCAGTCAGGTGATCTTTGGCATCTGGAAGCTGGGGGCATGACATTTGTAGAGTCGATTGTTATTTCTGTCAATCAGGGCTGCCAGCCAATTAGCTTGGGGCTATGTGTGTGGTCAGCCCTATTTCCTATGGGAGAGAGGGCTTCTGGGAAAGAGAAGGGAGGAGAGAGCACTCTGGTGTGAGCAGTAGAGGGAGCAATACGCTAGAATGCTGAGCAGCTGATCCTCTTCTGAACGGCTGATTTCCAGGTGGTGGTGAGTTGCGGATTGCATATTTTTCCTTCCCCTGTTCCCTTTTTCTTTGTCCCTAGTTCTGTTAACCTTACTTGTGTCTTAAATTTGTTCCCATTAATAAACCCTGTTTTGTTTTTTTAAGAGGCTGTTAATCTCCTTTCTTACCCCAATATTACAACGAGCCACCCAATTAACACTCCCCATATTAAATTTGGCCCTTACAGTATGGAAGGAACTGGAGGGAGAGAATTTCAAAATGGAAAAAAATGTTTAAAAATAAAATAAAATGGGGGGGGGGGAGTTGTATAGGATACAGAGAGGTTATATGATTTTCCCTGGGCCACATGGCCAGGATGTGTCAGATGAAGGACTTCACCCATCAAGCCCACCCCACTAAAGCCATGACACCTCTTCATGTGACCTTCTTCACTAGCTTCATTCCCTGAGAAGAACCAGGAGATCATTGTGAACAAACACTAAGAGCAATGTTGTAATGATGATCAGCTGTGAAAGACGGGCTATTCTGATCTATATAGTGACCCAAGACAATTCCAAAGGACTCAGGATGAAAAAATGCTCTCCACCTCCAGAGAGAGAACTGATGAACCCAGAGTGCAGAATGAAGTACAATTTTCTCTCTCTTGATTTTTCTTGCTTTTAAAAAATATTGCTAATATGGAAATATGTTTTGCATGGTTTCACATTTATGATTGATATCACATTGCTCCTTTTCTCCTTGGATGTGTGAGGGGGTTGGTGGAAGGGAGAGAATTTGGATCTCAAAATTTAAAAATAAAAGAACGTTAAAAATGAATTATAAATTAAAGCATTAAAAACAAACAAACTAGTTTCACTACCCTTTCAGCCCTCCCAGTTGTGCTTTTTAAATTGTAAAGTGCATCTAGCTCCAGAACTCTTGCCCTGGGGCCCTGCTCTCCTACTTGGAGAACTAGCTTATCACACCTACCATTTCAGGCAGGTTTGGCCTTGCTTTTCTTCCTTCTCTACTACGTGGCCATCTTCTTCCAGGCATCACCACAGCACATCCTGCCCTCTTTCAGTTATGGATCCATAAGATAATCGACTGTCTTTGCTCCTTGAAGGAGTCTGTCAATCCCTTCCACTTTGTCCCTCCTCACCATCCCTACAACTTTAAGGACCAAGGTGCCCCTTTCTGGACTCCATGTGTTTTGCCTATGAGTTTTCTCCTAGTATTAAAATGTGAGCTCCTTAAAAGCAGGTTATGTCTTTGTTTCTATATCCCTTGGCACATAGTAAGCCTTTAATAAATGCCTTTTCATTTCATGTGAGTTATTATTAGAGTGTAATGGGAGCAGGCAGATGAGCCTGTGGGACCCTGGCCCACTTCCCTGGCCATCAGTGGTACTTCAGAATGTCACAGCAATCCCTTGGTGTCCCTCCAACACCACCACCAGCTTGCCCTCTGATCCCGTGTCAAAGGCGATTTGCCCTGGAAGCAAGAAAAGTTGCCTATTCAGTTGACATTAAAAGAAGTAACTTGCAACATGACTAATGTGGAAATATGTTTAACATGATTATAATCTATAATCTATATCAGATTCTTTGCTGGCTTCGGGAGTGGGGAGGGAAAGGAGGGTGGGAGAAAAATTCAGAGCTCAAAAAATATCTTTACATGTAATTGGAAAAAAACAACTCTAAAATCAAAGTAAAATTTTAAAAAATAACTTTGTGCTCTGGGCTTCCTTCCTTTCTCTTGGAGATTAGGACATTATGCATGTCTGTGTTATTTCCCTTTAGATTATAAACTCCATGAGGGTTGGGACTGTGGAGTATCTAAACTTTCTCTCGCAGCACACAGTGCCATGCACACTGTATGTTTCATATTTGTTGAGTTGAATTCAATGAAATGGAACTAAATGCAATGTCTAAGAAGGGAATATCAATATCCACTGACCAAATCATGGAAGGCTTTCAGGAGGAGGCAGCATATGAATGGTGCTTTAAGGGATAGTTAGGAAGTCATTATATAAAGGGAGGGGGGCACTCCAGACAGAGGGAAAATAGTGAGTAAAGTCACAGAGGCAGGAAAATATGGGGCACAGAGGCAGGACAGCAGTTTTAGTTTGGCTGCCCGAAGAGTAGCATAGAAAGGGATATTCTGAGATGACGCTCAAAGTTAGAGCAGTGTCAGATGGTAAAGGGCCTTGAATGCCAGGCAAAATAATGTGAACCTTACTTGATTAGGCCCCCAGGAAGAAGGAGAGAGGCTATTGAAGGGCCTTTATCACAATAACAAGATAGCAGGACTATAGTGTCTCCCTTGTCTCTCAAGTGAAATGAATTGCTCAAAATTATCCTGCTCTTAAGTGCCAGTCAGGATTCAGACCTAAGCCTCTCCAGATTCTGAATTAGGGAAGAGAGAAATAAACATTTATATAGTGCCTACCATATGCCAGGCACCATGCTAAGTGTTTTACGAACATATCATTTGATCTTATTTTAACTTAGCCCTATAATAAAAATTTACAATAGCAAAAGGACTATAGAATCTCTCTCTTTTTAATATGAGACAGCTGAATGGCACAGAGGATAGAACACTGAGTCAGGAAGAGCTGAATTCAAATTTGGTCTAAGACAGTTAGCAGCTATGTGACCCTGGGCAAGTCACTTACCCAGTGTTTGCTCCAATTTCCTCAACTATAAAATGGGAAAAAATAATAACACCTACCTTTTAGGGTTGTTGTGAGGATCAAATGAGATAATAATTGTAGAGTGCTTAGCAAAGTGCTATGGAAATGTTAGTTAGTATTATTAATATTATTATTATGGAGTTGACATCACTGTCATCATCAAGAGATTTCTGAGTGTCTTGTTTTTTGTAACATGGTTACGACATCCAACAGTGGATGGAGTACTGAACTTGGAGTCAGGGAGATCTAGGTTTACAACCAGTCTTAGACACCAGCTGTGGCATCCTGGGTAAGTCCTTTAAACTCTGTGAACCTCAGTTTGCTCATCTGCAAAATGGGGATGATACTTTTGGCATTTACCTTGAAGAGGTATCATGGGCAACAAATGAAATCACATTTCGGGCAGCTAGGTGGCACAGTGGATAAAGCACCAGCCCTGGATTCAGGAGAACCTGAGTTCAAATCCTGCCTCAGACACTTGACACTTACTTAGCTGTGTGACCCTGGGCAAGTCACTTAACCCTCATTGCCCCCCCCATCACATTTGTAATGTACTATGAAAAATTTAAGCTGCTAAATAAAGGTTAACTATTATTACCATCATTATTCAAGTTCCACCTCTTGACACCCCCACACACACACTCGATTTATGACCCTGTGTGAGTCACTTAATCTCTAAATCCTCTGGCAGTTCTTTCAGAATATGCATGAGTTGCAGAGAAGATGCTGAATTGCATTGGAATCTATTCATCCTGAGAGTTCCCTCTTCTAATGAAATTACAGTTCTAGATACTACACCTAATGTCATAATATAACAGACTTACTAGGGATATAAAGAATAAAATGACCAGACCTGCCGTGCTTCACTCTCCAGACTCTGCCACCATGCTTTGGCTCCCTTGTTGCATTGATGAGTTTCTCCCAGAACCTCCATTTTGAAGAAGGAATCAGACCAGCCATGTTTCATTCTCTGGACTTGGCCCCCATGCCACATCTCCCCCACCCCCAGCCCCTCAATCATGTACCCTCTTACACCACCCACCAAATTTTCAGTTCCTTTTTATGTGTTGTCTTTTCCCATTAAAATGTAAGCTCCTTAAGGGCAAGGATTGTCGTTTCTTGCTTGTATCTGTATCCAGGGTGCTTAGCACAGTTCCTGAAATATAGTAATATATAGTAAATGCTTAATAAATTCTTGTCAACTAGACTTGACTTGACAGTTTAGCTGGGAAAACAGAAAAATAGATATAAAGACCAATAATAACACAAGATTGTTGTTTGCTAAGTACCAAATGAATGTTTCAGACAAATAGTGCAGGAGTTGATGGGGGAAGGGTGGGGGGTGTTGTGAATAGGAAGATTTCTTAGAGGAACTAGAACTTCTGCTAGGCCTTGATAGAAGGTAGAAGTGAGAACAGCAGAGTTTAGTCTAATAGACACTGTTAGTCTTTTAAATCACTGACATTTAAATAGCACTTTTAGCTATGTTTACTTGTTGGATCCTTACAACACCTGTGAGAAAGGGGCTATAGGGAAATCCCCATTTTACAGATGAGGAAACTGGAGTTCAGACTGGTTAAGTGACTTGGTTCTGGGACACGGGCGGGGGGGGGGGGGGGGGGGGGGGCCGGCGGGGAATGCAAATATAGATGTCCCAGTACAGCCCTCTGAAGCCTAGCTGCCTCCTGAAAAGAGAGGGCTAGATGAAATGACTTCTCAAGAACCTTCCAACCTTAAGACTCCATAAAAATGTTCTCATTGCACAGTAGGAAATAGAGGTCCACATTCATAAACTGCCTAGGAAGCATATCACCATCATTGTTATGATTGCTACTGTATAGAGTACAACACATAAATGTATTTGATTTTTTAAGATACAGCAGGCTATAATAATTTACAACAAGTTCCTTTTGAATAATCCCTCCATCCAGGCAAATTGTCATGTAGCTGACCTAAATGCTAATAGATCCAGGCTCTGTGTTTCTGTGTTGATAAGCAAATCAGAGGGGCAGGCACATTCCACAGCACATTCACCCTTCCAGACACCTGGAGCATCAGCCTAGAATCAAGCAGAAGCACCCCCCAGCATGAGCAAGTCCTGGGGTGGTGCACATGGCTAAAGAAATAATAATTGGGATGTAAGCCTTGTAGATCAAGACTTCAAGCTAAAACAGGTCCTCTACTTGAAGCGCAAGTAAAATCGCCCAGATGTCTCACCTAAACTGCCTTCCCAAGAGATGAGGAGCATTTGGGAGCTGAATAATACAATCTTAAAGACACTATTTGTTTATCTATTGTGAATGCCTCTGATTCATGGGAAATAACTGTAGGGGTCCCTTCTAAATAGGTGTTTTATGGAATTATACTTTGAAATATACAACTATAACATTTGGCTAGCTTTTTGACATTCTGAAATATTTAATATTCCTTTTTACTATTCTCAGACTGAGATCATACAACATGTCCTTTTCAAATAATAATTCATATGGTTTAGATAGGAATCAATAGTTTAAGAAGAATGTATTATTCATTATATATTGTGTTGCTATTATAAGTAACAGATTAGTGAGTTGGGATTTACAGAGCTATAACACTGTAACTAGTAACACTGGCTCCTGGGGCAAAAGTTGCGGGACTATGGAGAAGAAACCCATGAAGGGACCTACAGGACAACTACCACAGGACAAGAGATTCTAGACATCATCCTATGGGAAGGAGATAGAAACACTGAACACCAGCCCCCATGTGGCACCAAGAGGATACAAAGACCCAGGCCAGAGATTGAATCAAAGAAAGTATGACTATAGGAGCTTCATCTAGCAGCTTGTATTTCAACTAATTATTCTTGCTAATTAGGAGCTAAAATCAATCATTTCTACCTGAAGAAGGAATACAAGTGCAATCAGCACTCTTTGAATTCCAGCCTCCTGAACAAAGCCTCTTTGACCCAGCCCTAGTTACCACTCTGTGTATCTGAGAGAGGTTGCTTTAAATTTCTTACTGTGGACAGAGAAATACTTAATGTTTTCTCCAAACTTAAGCAGCCAATGGATCAGAAAGATCCAAAGGCTACAAAGGACTTTCCCCCCAAAAAAAACACACTTAAGAGATGAAGTTTTCAACTTGCTGAAGAACACAAACACTTAAGATGAAAGAAAAAAAATAGTGGATGACATCACAGTATATATTTGCTGAAAAGGGAAGACTGGTGACCCAGGCTAATGAACAACATTCTTTTCTTATTTGTGAAGATACTGCTATCAATTTCATATAATTAAATGGTTACATGATATTGTTATTTTAATCCAAGGGGTTTGGGGTTTACCAGTAAAACTTGATTTTCTCAAAATCTTCAAAATGCTAGAAGGATGGTCTCCAGGTGTTAGTTATCCCTATTATTGCAGCTGCATTTTGAAGAGCTGTTTTCTTGCAAGTGTCATCTCTCCATTGCACTCATTATCTGGGAGTACAACTTCCCCCATACCTTGGTACTTAGAAAGACTTAGCATCATAAGCCTACACTGTATTAAGAAAACAAATGTGTCAGAGTTATTCCTGGATATTTTTAAATAGCCTGTCAGTCACAGGTGAGACTGTATAGAGAATGGACTGGCCATGCTAGTTCTATGCATGCCTGTGACTACAAGCAATTTGGTCAAATGGCTTCCTAAGCCAAAAAGCATTTATTAAGCACTTACTATGTACTAATCAGGGCAGCCAGGTAGCTCACTGGATAGATTGCTGTGGCCTGGAGTCAGGAAGACTCATCCTCTTGAGTTCAAATATGCTTTCAGACACTTTAGCTGTGTGACTCTGAGCAAGTCACTTAACCCTGTTTGCCTCAGTTTCCTCATCTCTAAAATGTACTAGAAAAGAAAATGGCAAACCACTCCTGTATCTTTGCCAAAATAAACAAACAAGGGCAGCTAGATAGCACAGTGGATAAAGCACCGGCCCTGGATTCAGGAGTACCTGAGTTCAAATCCGGCCTCAGACACTTGACACTTACTAGCTGTGTGACCCTGGGCAAGTCACTTAACCCCCATTGCCCCACAAAAAAAAAAAAAACAACAAAAAAAACAAACTCCAAATGGGTTATGAAGAGTCAAACACCACTGAGAAATACCTCAACATTAAAAAATGTGCTAACTACTATGTGTAATATGCTGTATGTAATAATAAGTTTGGCCCCTACATATGCCAGGTGCCAGAGACATAAGGACAAAACAATACAGTTCCTGACCTCCAGATACTTATATTCTCCTGGAGGGGGGAGGGCATTAACAACCAGAGGAATAAGCAGAGCCTTTCTCTACAAGGCGGCATATAAATTGAGCCTTCAAGGAAGAAAATGATTCTAAAGGAGAGAAACCCAACGTGCTAGAGAGCCTGTGCAAAGTGCCCTAAGGAGGGAGAAGGATTGTCAAGATCAGGGAACAGCAAGTGGGTCATTTTGGCTGAAACGTAAAATATTGAAGGGAGGAACAAATTATAAAAAATTAAGAGATCAATTAAAATTCAATCAGAACAGTTATTTATAACTAGAGATAATTTTCATCCCTCTCCCCATTCTTTCTTCACCTTAAAAAAAACATTTTCATTTTTCCCTTTTGTGGGGGGGTGTCTTAGTCTTCAATCAAGTGACAAACATTTTGCTGCCCTCAAAGTTTCAGACTCTTGACAAAGAATGACAGTAGAGAGGGGAAGCCTCCAAGACTATTGGATTGTCCAGCTCTGACAAGGAGCAGAGTGAAGGGGATACTCCCCTTAATTCTGCTGTTGAGTCATTGTGAAATGTTGGTAAATGTTGGAAAAGCAGACTTATCCCCAGGCTCTTGGCAATAGCAGTGGTTCCCCAGCATAAGCTGTAAAAACACAGACATTCTCCCCTCTTTCAGGCATCTTCTCGGGGGAAAGTTGGTGTTGATCTGTCCACCCTTCACAGAAGGAAGAGTACAGAGCAAGCATTTCTATGCCCTTATGGAGAATCATAGACTGTTGTTGTTGCTGGTCATTTTTCAGTCATGTTGAGGTTGCTTGGCAGAGATGCTGGAGTGGTTTGCCATTTCCTTTTCCAGCTCATTTTACAGATGAGGGAAACTGAGGCAAACAGGGTTAAGTGACTTGCCCAGGGTCACACAGTGAGTAAGTGTCTGAGAACAGATTTGAACTCAGGAAGATGAGTCTTCCCTGACTCCAGGCTTTATCCACTCAGTACTCTATCTACTGAGCCACTTAGCTACCCATTAGCTAACCCATCATAAACTGTAGGATCATGATTTAGAATAGGAAGGCTTTGAAGATGCCATCTAGTCCAAACTCCCAAATTTTACAAATAAGAAAACTGAGCCCCAGAGAGGGGCAGTGACTTGCCTAAGGTCACATAGATCAAGAGGGATTCACATCCAGGTTGTTGGAGAGGGAGGTAGGTGGAACCTTGGGCAAGAGCTTTGGACTTTGGAATGAGATGGAACTGAGTTCCAATCATGATGCAGACACTTGCTATCAGTGTAACTCTGGGCAAACCATCTAACCTCTTCTCAATTTCTTTATCTGTAAAATGGGGATAACAATAGGTTCAAGCTCTTTCTAAGTGCTAGCTAGCTAGGTCCTAGGATTTCAAATCCAGTCAGAAAGCCTGAACTCCATGGTAATTCCATGGATCAATTTCTCATCATTTCCCAGTTGCTGCTAATGGCTGAAATGGGAAGGATAAAAAAAGAAGTGGAGAAGGAAAAGGGAGAAAATACGTATTTAAAATTAATGTCACACCTCATTATCAACAAGGCACATGTGGGAACTCCTAGCTCCTGCTAGCAAATGGCACTTAAGCCCATGGACAGCCATAAAATTAGTTTATATACAAACACTAATTAATATGTCTTTCACTTGAGGGCTACAAACAAAGCTTTTCATCTGATTTTAAAATCCTTATTTTTAAACCCACAAAATTCCCTGATTTTTAAGGTATAATTGACTTGATTTTAATGTTACCAGAACCTGCTTTGTTAATCTGCAAACTCGATAATTCTCCCCCAAACCTCAGCACACTCAGCAACAATTTAATAGCAAATTTCTCTAGTGAGGTTCATGTTACTAAGATTTTATTACTTTTTATATTACAAAAAAAGGACTAGTACACTCTAAAGCATTATAAATAGCTCAGACCAAGCAAGGCTTGTCAAAATAAGCACAAGCACATTTTTGCCCTCAGTAGATGAGATTTTTATTTCATCTACTAGTAATCTACAGAGTATCTCCCTATCGTTTGTGCAATGGAGAAAGGAAGGAATCAACTTCCTTTGTCTCAACGTCCTTTTATGCCTTCTGTTAGAATTACTAAGGATGATATATTATATTGCTAATCATGAAATTCCATGATTAAATATAATTTATTGTGATATCTCAGAATATCTAGGGCTAATTTACCTTTAAGCTTAATGTCTTTTCTCTACCCAGCCCTCATAGCTGACAACAACCATCAAGTAGGCGGAAGCAGGTGCTATGGAGTGCTCAGAGCTTGCTCAGGCATGGAAGACACCAAGGTCATCCAGAGCATCCCAGACAATGGCCGGTTATCATGACCTTTTTCTTGTCGCTGGACTTCAATGACTGCAAGAAAGAGTGAGGCCGACGACTTTGTGAAACTCTGCCTCGATTAAATCCAATTCACCCACAACTCAAGACATCATCTGTGATGCCATTGGTCTGTTTTGAAAATGGACAAACAACAACAGTGAAATTCCTAAAGCATGGGTCTGACCATGCTACTACCTTGCTCTAAAAGCTGTGGTGGCTCCCTGTTGCCTCAGGATCAAATATGAATGCCTTTGTTAAGACCCTTCACAATCTGGCTCTAGCTTTCCTTTCCAGACTGACTTTCAGACACTTGCTTCACTACAATGAACTTGGCCCACTTGCTGTTACTCTGTACATAACATTCCATCTCCCATCTCTTTAACCTTGTACAGGCTGTGCTCCATACCTGGTACATACCCCTTCCTCCTCTACATACTTAGGGTCTCTAAGCTCAGCTCAAGTATTACCTCTCACCGGAGGCCAATCCTGATCCCCCTTGCTGCTAGTGCTCCCATCCCAATTACCCTGCATTTATTTTTCTATATCTTATGCTTATCTATAGCTATTCATGTTATTTTCCATGTTCAATATATGGTCATTCAAAGTACTCTATTTCATTTTTGTCTCTGTCTACACAGCACTCCACACAGTGCCTGACATAGAGGATACACTTAATAAATTCCTGTCAATTGATTAAAGTCAACTCCCCAAATCTGCAATGTCCTAAGAAAGTTAAGGGTTTTTTTGAGATTGAATATACATCAATTGTGCTCACAGCCAGAGACTCCAGCAGAGTTTATTGAGTGGGTATTCTGTTTACTAATGCAGATTGCAACCCATCTGTGCCTGAGCATCTTGCAGGACCCTCTTCTGCATTCCCCCTCCCCACCATTAATTCACCACAGGTGGTCTACCCTATGTACTGGGACCCTTCCTTGTATTCTCTCTATCTTTGAAGGATAACATTAGAGCACAGAGACTATCTATCAATCGTCCCTGGTTCTCGATAGGTGACTGGCCCATCTCACGTCCCCCCAACCGCGGTCTCCAGTTCTTCATTTCTCTGACGGCTTCTGTCTAGGCTCATGCTTCATGAAAATTCTAGTAAGTTTGGGGTTTGGGAGACAGAGACATAAATCGAGGTGCTTGTTTGAATATTCGATGTAATGCATATTAAATTACATTCAGGAGGGTATTTATCCTCCTATTAATAACTAGTCAAGTGTCAGACCTTGGCAGGGAAACTGTTCAATAGCCCTTTTTAAAAAAGCATTGCTGTCATTATTAATAGGCCAATTCCAAGCATAGAGAAGTATGTCAATCAATAAATACCCAGATAGGTCTGCATTGAAGAGACTTCCTGCCCCTCCCCAATTGAAAGATTTCTATTCAGCAATTCCATGCTATCTCAGTTTTAAGTAGATCCTTAACCTATTCATTGTTTGATCACTCTTTGGTATTTATCTGTAATCATCCGAATTACTATTCATATCACAAATAGGCCTTTGCAATCCATAGATTCTTTTTTTTTTTTTTTTTTGGTAAGGCAATTGGGGTTAAGTGACTTGCCCAGGGTCACACAGCTAGTAAGTGTCAAGTGTCTGAGGCTGGATTTGAACTCAGGTCCTCCTGAATCCAGGGCCCGTGCTTTATCCACTGTGCCACCTAGCTGCCCCATAATCCATAGATTCTTTATTAGTGAAGAAAGGAGAAACACCACATTGCTTATTAAGAAAATCAACTATTGACATTGGCACTGAATTTGAGCCAACACAGCGGCAACAAATGAGCGTCTATCACTTCCAAACTGGATTTCTATATTATACAAATGGCAGTCTAGAGGTTTAAAAAATATTTTTCACTACAATTGCTTTACATCCCACATAGTGCCTTCCATATAATAATAGTACATATTTATTATATTTATGTAAACATAAATTGTATTTAACAAATAATTTCACATCAACCCAACCTTCCCATTCTCTGCAAAACTCTGAAGCATTTTCCTCATTTGCTCATGTTAATAGACTTTGGCTGGGCATGGGAGATGGGGCTGGCTCCTTTGATAAGTTCCTGGCCCTCCTAGTTATCTGTTGCAGCAGTGTTCTCTGGGTATCATTCCATAACAGAATGGGTCTCGTGGGCAAAATGCTTGTAGCTTTGGCTCCCGTAAGACTGGAGCCAGGCAGTGGATGCCTCCAAACTGTCAGCTGGAGTGTGGTTAGCAAGGCACCGATGATTGTAGCCAACAAGGGATTTCTTCTTTGAAAAACTCCTGGCACATCCAGAGCCCATCATGGGCCCATTAAGATAGGCTTGAAACAGGTGTCCTTTTCCTGAGTTTTCCTGTACTAGTTTCCCCTGGGGAGTAACAGGTCCAGGTTGTTTATCACAGTTTACAGATTGCTTTATGAATTGTACTTGAATGAACAAAAAAATCATGTTTGCTTCCTTTTTAACAAGCACCACACTAAAAGATAGTTCCTGTTCTCAAGGTGTTCATACTCTAACTAGAAAAAATAACTCATAAAAGAAGATTCAACTGCAGGGAAGAGCCAGGGACTCCTCTTAAGAGTGTCACTTGGGGGCAGCTAGGTGGCGCAGTGGATAGAGCACCGGTCCTGGATTCAGGAGGACCTGGGTTCAAATTCGACCTCCGACACTTAACACTTTCTAGCTGTGTGACCCTGGGCAAGTCACTTAACCCCAACTGCCTCACTTAAAAAAAAAAATGCTAGAGCTGGAAGAGCCCTTAGAGACCATCTGGTCTGGACTCCTCTGGGGAAATTGAGGCCCAGGTGACTTGCTCAAGATCTCCCACTTTGAAAACATGATCTAAGGTTTTATACTGTCTCCACTTTTTAAAAATGCCATTCTTTTATAACACCTAGCATCTAGGATTGACCATTTTTTGATTTATTGTTAGCTTCTCTCTACTCTAAACCATCCTCCCTGCTCAGCGCCAAAGTGATTTTCCTAAAGTACAAGCCGGATATGTGGCCCCCTACTCAATGAGCTCCGGTGGCTCCCTAGTCCCTCCAGGATCAAATATAACATCCTTGGATTTTTATTTAAAGTCCTTTAAGGAGCAGCTAGGTGGCGCATCAGCCCTAGAGTCAAGAGGACCTGAGTTCAAATTTGACCTCAGACACTTAACACTTACTAGCTGTGTGACCCTAGGCAAGTCACTTAACCCCAATTGCTTCACTAAAAAAAAAAAAAATAAAAAAAAAATAATAATAATAATAATAAAGTCCTTTAAGACTCATGTCCACCATAGTACAAATCTGCATCCATGTAAGGACTGTGGTAGAGAATTTGATTTGAAATCTTATATCCTGGGGTCTCAACTTCCTTTTGTGGGGATAAGACATTTATAATATACCACCTCCAGGATGATTTCTAGGATGGATAAAACAATGCCCATGGACACCTTAGTTCAAAAAGAGTTCAACCATGGTCAAGTTTACTAAAAGCTGGCCTTATTTGTATATATGTATCTATGCATGGTAGGAGTAAGTGCAGGCTCTATTTGAACTCATACATGCCTTGTTATTAAATTTAAATTATATGCCCCATACAGTCTATGAGCCTAGAGCTCTCCTGACTCTAGTCTCTCACTGGTGTGAAATAGCTTAGCTCCCTGCAGACTCTCTGTTGTGGCTGAAAGATTAACCCTGTTCACTTTTAAGAATTCCCCTCTTTTTTTAAAAATCCTTCTCCTCCACCATCCAAACAGTACATAAGCCTTTTTGTTCTTTGGAATGAAAAATGCCAACTGTCGATTAACTACCAGCTTCCAAGGAAGTGGCTCAGGAGATAAGCACTGGACCAGAGTTGGGCCAGGGGGGAGGGGGGGAGGAATAGTGTTTTGCGTTGTAAAAAAGTCACTTGGCTTAATGCCACGGGCCAATTTCTCCCATTCCTTAAAGGGCTCTGGGCCCCCAATCATTTTTCTTCCTGTTATTTTTCTGCCTGTCAGGAAATTATATCATTTTAAAGGTGGCCCCTTGGCTAACAGGTCTGACTAGGGGCTGACAGATACTAACTGGAAAGAGACGGAAAGCTATTGACCAAGGCCTGAGAATTCATGTTTGATTTTAATTTAACATCTTCATCAGATTCAGTTGTAGTTCAGGATGTGGATAAGAGCCTACACGGGAAAAGATATTTCATTTGTGGTAGGTAGCTTGGTTCCTTTACCTGGACCTGGTAGGGGTCATCGTCCAACCTCTTCATTTTATAGATAAAGAAACTGAGACCCATGGAAGTTAAATGGCTTGCTCAAGGTCACAAGGTAGTAAACACAGGTAGTAAAAAGAGGCAGAAAAAGTAATTCCTCAATCAAGTGCCTATGGAGAAGAGATCCCCTCCAGCTCTAACAATTTAAAATGCATTATACATTACAGATTAGTTCTAGCTAAGCAACAAGACAGCTTGGAGACTAAATTCCCCAAACAAACAAATGCCTAAGTACCCAATGAAGTAGCTGAGTTCTAATTTCAGTAGAGATTTGGATGTGTTTACCCTTATCCCCTACTTCATTCCTTTCTGTAGGCTGACTCAATACCCATTTAAAAAAATTTACATAGGTTTGCCATGTGCCAAGCACTTGGCTAAGCCCTTTACAATTCTTATCTCATTTGATCCTCAAAACAGCCCTTGAAGGTAGGAGCCATTATTATTCCTGTTTTAAAGATGAAGAAATTGAAGCCAACAGAGGTTAAGTGACTTGCCCAGGATCATACACCTATCAAGTTTCTGAAGTGGAATTTGAACTCAGATCTTCCCATATCTAAATCCAAGGCTCTCTCCACTCAACCAGCTAGCTGCCATTTGATTCCTTCCCTCCTTTTTCTCCTCTCTCTAACTCCACCACCACTAAGCATGACTTTTTTTTTTTTTTTGCGGGGCAATGGGGGTTAACTGACTTGCCCAGGGTCACACAGCTAGTAAGTGTCAAGTGTCTGAGGCCGGATTTGAACTCGGGTACTACTAAATCCAGGACCGGTGCTTTATCCACTGCACCACCTAGCTGCCCCTAAGCATGACTTCTTAAGTCTCAGTGTTGGGAGATTGAGAACCTGTGAGAACCTATAACAAAATTACCCCCATGCACTCATCAGGCTGAATACTATGTGATGTGAGTGAGAAAAATCTTGAATCCATTGAAACTTCCATGATTCCTCTGTTGTCTATCATTCTACATTATTGTCAGTAAAGGGAATCAGTAAAGAGCAATGATCTCAGAAAAATCTGATACTTTATTGTATCTGGGTATTTCTTCCTTTTTAGTACCATTAGGAATGTCTAGTTTAGATCAGGGCTTCTTAACTTTTTTCTACTCTCAATCCCTTTTTGCCTGAGAAATTTTTATGTTATAGTGGGCATATAGGTATATAAAATGGGTATACATAACCTTTTACTGTTGCCAATTTTTGTGACCCCCCCCCCCACATTCTAATATGCTATCCCATATGGGGTCACAAACCAGTTTTAGAAGTTTTGTTTTAGATAGACAAGAAATCGAGGGACAAGTAACTTGGCAAACACAAAACTTGACTTTCTGGAATCCTCACCCAACCAAAACTTGACCTCAGAAGGAAGCAAGAATACCTTTGGGCAGCCAAAATACGCTTCATAAAATTCATGAACTAAGGCCCACCCACTTTACTCAAAGAACTCCTTAGGTTCTTATTCAGAGCTTGGCTATTTGACTTCCAAATTCACAGAGGCTCATAAGTAACATCAGTCAAAAATCTTAGAGGCAGATAGGTGGTACAATGGGTAGAATGCTTAACCTAGAGTCAAGAAAATCCTGGTTCAAACCCAGCCTCAGATATTTACTACTGGTTTGATCCTGAGCAAGCTGCTTAACCTCTGTCTGCCAGTTTCTTCAAATGTAAAATGGAGATAATAATAGCGTCTACTTCCCAAGGTTGTTATGTGGATGGAATGGAATAACATTTGTGAAACGTGTTACAAACCTTAAATTACTACATAAATGCAAGGTATTATTATTATTATTATGAGGAGGAGGGAGAAGATGGCTACAAGAAGTAATAGTAAGACAATAAAAGAGGAGTCAGGGAAAAAATGATAAATTTCTGACACATGAATTAAAAACACACATAATAGTTTGGAGCAATATAATGCAGGGACAAACATTCCTATATATCTCAATATCCCCAAAAGCTATAAATGTCAGCACATTTCACTAACTCATGAGCATAATAAGGCTTCAGTCATCAAGAAGTTAAATCATGTTCAGTATACTCTTTTTAAAAAGTCAAGGAATTCTGTAATAAAGTTTTGTTTTTCATTTCCATTCAAAAGGGTTAACTTTTTAAAATTATTCAGAGCTTAAAGGGAAAATTCTCGGCTATCTAGAAAATGCCATTATCCAGAATAACTCACTCCCAAAGGGTTCCAGAAACCTAAAATTTTATTAAAGATGGAATAGCATTAATTTTGCATCAAAATCCCCAAATTAGGGAACTATATGGTAGATAAGAGCTAACTTTTCAGCAGAGGATCATAGATCACATATTTAGTGTTGGAAGGGATCTCAGACACCAACCATCTAGTCCAATTTCTTCATCTTAAGGATGACAAAATGGAGGGGCAGGAAAGTTAAATAACTTGCCCGAGTTCTCACAGAAAAGTGATGGAAGTAGTCAAGCCAGCAAGAATTTATTAGCTGCTCACTGTGTGCCATGTACTATGCTAAACACTGGGAATATAAATCCAAGAGGAAAAAAAAAGACACTCCCTACCCTCAAGGAGCTTACATTCTAATAGTAGGAAGCACAGTTCAAAGCCAGGTCTTCGGACTCTAAAAGTCCATGTAGAATCTATAAATTAAACCTCTGGTTGCCATGGAGATATCAATGTCTGCCATCTGCCATGGGGGAAGAGATAAGCATGCTAAATCTCAGAGAAAAACAATTACATACAAGAAACATCTCTTCACAATTCAAATGTTAATATCCCAGATCCAATGTCTTACCAGGTGCTTCCTATAACCTAGAAAATTCAGGCTAGAGAGGAGCAGAGAAGGAGTGCTGAGAGCTTCAAAGATAATATTCATTCCTCCAGGGAGATTATGAAGCTGGTTCTAGTCAACTCAACCTACCACATGACCTAGAGGAATTTGCCTAATAAAGACTGGGTCTCACCTTCCTCATCTATAATATGAGGATCTCTGCTTAGGTTGTTTCCAGCTCCAAAATTCTACCGTTCTATGATTCAAACCCAGGGCATACATGGGCACATCATGATTTTAAATGGGGCATAGCATGTGATGGTTTGCTCATACTATGGCTTTCTGTTGCAACACAACAAATGGAAAATTTGGAGATATGGAGAAATTGCTGCAGATAAGAAGGTGGATGAGGAGAGTAGGCATTTTCCCTTTCTACCAAATCACAATCCCTTTTCCCCTCTGTGAACAGCAGCCAAGAAGCTACAAATTCCATTTCTTTCTTTCTTTCTTTCTTTTTTTTTTTTAGTGAGGCAATTGGGGTTAAGTGACTTGCCCAGGGTCCCACAGCTAGTAAGTGTTAAGTGTCTGAGGCCGGATTTGAACTCAGGGACTCCTGAATCCAAGGCCAGTGCTCTATCTACTGCGCCACCTAGCTGCCCCAATTCCATTTCTTTTTCAAGAAAAACATAGGCGAAAAGTAAGGCCCCTGCTGGAAAGGTTATAGGACTCTAAAAGCAAGCAAGCAAACAAGCAAAAAAAAAAAAAAAAAAGCCCACCACATGTGTATAATAAATAAGGGATTAAATCATAATCGTGAGACCTTAGAGGGAAAGATATTAATACTTACTCGATCCCTAAAATATCATTAATATGGAGCCACACCCACCAAAAGTGCTATCCATAATTACTTATGATTCCCCCTTTTCTAATATGAAAGCTGTAGGACATCAGATTGCTTGCCCTGTTTCTCCTTCCAGCCAGTTGATGACTCTGATGAGACCTCAAAGGGTCATCTGGTCCAAGCTTTTGTTTCCAGGTAGGCTAACACCAATGCATCTAAAACAGTTCTATCTCATTTCTAAAGCTCTCTGGGTGGAGTGGGGGTAGGGGTGGGTTAGTGTGGAAACTCCAGCAGCTCTCCACGTAGCCTTTTCAGTATTTAATCACCTTAACAGTCAAGAAAGCCTTTCCTCTGTCCAAGAAATCTCTCTCTTGTTGCAACTTAAACTCATTCTCTTTGCTTGGTCCTATGAAGTGGAGAGCAACCAGTCAGAATTCTCCTTATAGTAATCTTTCATTGTTTGCAGACCCTTATTATGTCATTCAGCCTTCTCTTCTCCAGGATAAACAACCTCTGATCATCTCTACTGTGGGTCCTCTTCAGTTTCTCCAGTCTATTTTTTTTAATGTTATAGACACTAATTAAAGATAACATTTTATGACCTCTATAGATTATAATGCAAGAATTACTTCCTGTCTCCAATTCATACTGCATTTGATATATCCCATCATCATATGACTACTTCATATCAATGTTATATTAGCAACTGGTCATTCAACTTGTGACCCACTACCACTATCAGATCATTTTCAGCTGAACCTATGCCTTGTTTTGTTGCTATTGTTGTTGTACTTCCTTGTCTTTATCCTTATTAAACTTTTTCCTATCTCTGAGGGACCATTTCTCTAATTTATCTAGGTCACTTTAAATTCTATTACTGTCTTCTGAGGTATTAGTAATCCCACCTAATTTCATGTTATCTGTAAACTTGCTGAGTATGTTTTTAATTCCTTTGGCTAGGACATTGATTAAATCATTAAATATAAATTACCCCAGTGTAGATCATAGAAGAGGAATATGTCCCCTCCATGCGGTTCTCCAGAAGCTAAGAGGAAGAAAAGAGGAAATGCCCAATAGCTTTTAGGGTATCAATTGAACTGATGGCTTATTTTTGTTTTATATGAATTTCAAGTATTTTAGTTGGCCAGTCCATATATTTGAAAAAAGAGGAGAGTGAGCCTCTCAATGGCAATCCAGGATGAAACAGTAAAGAGAAATACTAAGCTGACTTTCAGAAAATTAGGAAAAATACCAGGCCAAACTTGTGAACTGAAATGGGACTGCGTGGCCATGTGTAGGTGATACCAAAACGAAAGGCGCATCCCAGAAAATGAAAACAATCTGTAGGAATGGCTGTTTGGCATCCGGTGGACCAGACAACGAGGTTTTAGGCTCAACTTTTCACTCTTGAGCTTTGGTGAACACAGCCAAAAAGCCTAGATGTGATTATTTTTATCTACAAACTAGAGTCTGTCCTAAATAGGATAAAAGTGATGTTTGAATTTAACCTCCAGGGGGAAATAGAGAAAACCACGCCTCCCATCATATAGTTAGCCCTCATTTTAGTAGAGTGGTTCTTAGGAAGATGGGTTAACAGACCTCAAGGGGGAAGGAAAAGACTAGGATGTCAGCATTTATTGGGAGGAGAGGGGACAGTGAGGGCAGGAAGGAAAGGATCAGGATATACAAAACGTCACACCTTCTTTCAAGGCCTTGGGGCACGTGTTGTTATTCTCATTTCCCATAGTACACTAAAACCATAAGTCTGCAGATCTAAAACTCAGAAGGACCCTGGAGGTAACCTCTTTATAGATAAGGAAATAGCTGTAATGAGTGACTTCCCTAAACTTGTGTCTCTGCTAAGTGGCTAAAATGAAATTCGAACCCAGGTCCTCTGACTCAAAATTTTCCAAATTCCAAATTTCTAATGCTCTATGGATTTTTACCACTATCAATGAAGAAAAGGGGTTTTGTTTGTTTGCTTTTTAAATAATTCATGCATACAATGACAAACTTTAGCCTCTTCAAATGGATAATAAAACACACCTCTTTCCTCTCAGTAGAGAAGTGGGGGATTATAGGTACAAAGTGTTGCATACTCTGACACACACTGTCAATTGGTTGTTTGTTTTTATTTAACTGATTTTCTTTGTTACAAGGGGTAGGACGTATATTGGGGAAAAGAGAAGGGATAGAAGTATAAATAAGTCTGGTGTAAAAACCAAAAGACATCAATAAAACTTCTTTAAAAATGTTGTTCGTTCATAAAAACATGGTCCAGACTCCAGTGAAGGAAGAAATTATACTTATCCAAAAATAATAATATAAAGAAAATCAATGAGAGCTTCACTTTGCTACATAAGGAACTATGGAGAAATGTTAAACTCTCATTCCGAGTTCCCATACAAGCCTTCATGGATTTGCCTGAAGGGTACATGATTTCTAAATCAGAAATGAGAATGATGAAATGATCTTCTCCCAAGGCTTTTGTTTCCCAGTATCAATCAGGAAGAATATTAATGAGACATTTTGGCACATACCATTTCTCCCTGAACTGATATTAGAAATCTAACATCACTTTTCTGGGGCAATTGTTCATGGCAATGCTTGTGAAATAAAAAATGTAATTCATCTCTAGACAATAACTAATTATTACTGATTACGAAGAAATAAGTCAACAAAGATATTTTCCTGTTTACATTCTTATCAGACTGTATCAGAACCATCTGTGTTTTCAAGTTGTTTTTTTTTTCTATCCCAAGGGATAAATACTTCACAATGTTCTCTGAATATATGCATGCAAAAATGCCATTTGATGCACTGCTTACAAAGCTATAGCTAAGACGGGTGGGTCGAAAAAACATACATTACCTTCCAGTTAAAATAAAAATAAAGAGAGTCAGCATAGGATGGTGAATAGAGGGCCAAGGCTGCAGTCAGGGAGAAGTGGGTTCAGGTTCTGTGTCAGATACATTCTGGTGGTGCGACCCTAGGCAAATCAGCGAATGCCTCAGTGCCAAAGGCAGCTTTTTAAAAACATAGATCCTCAGAAGAGCTGCCAATCAGGGGAGAGAGATTTTGCACTAGGAGTTCCTTACACTGATGAACTCAACAGGTCCAGACCAAAAAAAACTAAAGAAAAGAAAGAAGGAAGGAATAAAGAAAGACAGAAATAAAATCAACTAAGCTCTTCACTGAATATGCTGTCATAGAAAATTGAAGAAGTTAGAACAACTTGCCCCAAACCTCAGAATATTTTCTCCAGCTTTTCAGTCTTATATTTATTTTTCTAAAAGCATATAAAATCAGCCTTATGACAACAATAGTAATCCCACAGTAAGAAAGACAATAGACACTATTAAGGAGAGAAATGTTCTACTTCTGAATGCCTAATCATAAGTGACATTTTTTATCTTCCTAAATGTTACTTAACCATCACCAGGCCCCTGTGAAACAAAGAATAATATCCCTTCTTCACAAAGAAGTAGAATTACCCCCATGGTCTAAAAAGCAGAAATGGTGGATTTTCAACCTGAATGTGATACTTAGTGAAGTTACTCAGTGGCTTGGGGCGAGTAATTAACCTCTCCGTGTCTCAGTTACTTCATCTGTAACATAGGGATAAGGATGTCACACAGGTGTGATGCCTAGACTCATTAGGATAATTATCCTTACAGAGGAGGAAATGAGGTTGGGAAGCTGATGTCCCATCTCCCATCAGCACTCAGGAATTCTTCCTTTAGCCTTCACTTATATGAGATCATTTTTCAGAGGTCTATAGAAGACATGACAAAAGCCATAATTTGTGGTTGGGCACTGAATGCCCAGATAAAATGGACCATATTAACCACACTGTTTCACATCCCTAATGAATCGTCTTTTGGGCTTCTAGTTCATCACTCAGCTTGGTGTGTAACCATATTCATCCCTATAAATAATATTTAGGCCTTAACATTGGAGTTGAGATGCAAGTAGAGACACCAGATACTGAGTTGGCCTATGCTGCTTAGTCGGTTCTCTGCTTCATGTAGCCTGTGTTAAGCCCCTCATTATGAATATATACAAACCTTTGTCTGATTCAGAAACACGTACATGTAAAAGGCTGAGAAATAGGACTCAAACTCTTAAACCTGATACCAAAGGAAAACCAAAGGCAACTAAAAACGCACTGAATTTGATGTCAATGTACCATGAAATAACATTTATTATGATTTTTTTTTAAGAAACTGAGTCTCCTGGGGCAGCTAGATAGCACAGTAGATAAAAGCACTGGTCCTGGATTCAGGAGGACCTGAGTTCAAATCTGACCTCAGACACTTGACACTTACTAGCTGTGTGACCCTGGGCAAGTCACTTAGCCTTCATTGCTCTGCAAAAAAAAAAAAAAAAAAAAAAAAGGAAAGGAAAGAAACTGAGTCTCCCCATCTTGACTAAGCTGTTAGTACAATGGATATTCATGGACCTGACTGCTGGTCAGCATGAAAGTTTTGACCTGCTCTATTTCTGACCCAGGTTGATTAGTCCCTCCTCAGGCAATTTGGTAGTCTTACCCCATCCTGTGGCCTCCCCTGTGGTAGATTTGGTGAGGACAACCTTATTGGCTTAGGCTATTGCAGCTCAGAACTCCAGAGGTCAAGAGATCCACTCCACCTGGTCAAGTATATGCTTATCAGCTCTGCTGGAGACCTAACATGTCACGAATGTTCTGGACCATTACAGACCTTCAGGTCACTGGATGCCAATTTCAAGTTCAGGAGAAAGACTCCGAAGGGGGAGGCATTGCACCTGAATGAAGACCAATTTAACATTTATTGACCATTTGCAGTATTCCAGACACTATACCAGGAGCTGAGGATACCAAGATGGAGAACAAAAGTCCTTGCCCACAAGCTTACAATCTAATAGGGAAAAGAAGATATGCATAAATAAATAGCACACACACACACACACAAGCTAAGTGGTATAGTAGGGAGAGTTCTGGGCTTTGCCTCAGGAAGACCTGATTTCAAATGCTGCCTCAGATTCTGATTAGCAATGTGACCACAGGCAAGTCACTTAAACTCTCTCAGACTCAGTTTTCTCATCTGTAAAATGAGATGGTTCAGCTTGATTGTTTATAACATTCCTTCCAGATCTAAACCTATAATTCTATGATTTATGAACTTTAAGGATCCAAAGACAGTCCTACAAGAAATTGGAGAAGGGAAAGATTAGCTGGGGGAAATCAGGGGTTACTTCAAAGAAAAAGTTAGAAATTGAGCTGAATCCATAAAGAAGAGAAAAACTTCAAATGGGGCAGATATATGAGAAGAGTCTGTTCTGTGAATGGAGGAAATACTGCATAGAAAGGCCTGGGGTGGCAAGACAAAAATCAGAGAATAGTTTGTTGTTCACTATGGTTGGAATATAAAATCAGGAGAGGGAGTTGAATAAAACAATAACCCCCAAAAAGTAATCTGAATGACAATTAAGATTTAAAATTTTATCCTAAGGGTAATGAGGAATCAGCAAAAAAATTTTGAGTCTGAGTATGACATTTTCAGGTTCATGAATTAAAAAATGATTTTATCAGGTTGAACTGGATTGTAGAGAAACTAGAGACAGGAAGACTTGTGGGGGGGGAGACTACTGAAGTTTTCAAGATCAGTGAGGAAGCTATTAAAATATGAGGGGAGAGGTGATGAGGATCTGAGTTAGGGTAGTAGGTGTGATGATCAATGGGAAAAAAGGAGCCAAGGAAGGGGGGAGATATAGTGAAAGGAAAGGGGTAAGTCTCAAACAGTTTTTAAAAATGAAAATGTTTTCATAGGTTCTCTTCTTTGTTTATACTTTGAGGTCTAACATGACAAGAATATAGCTTTCAGATTTCTAGGAAATGTGACAGAGCATAGAGAGGAATGTTTTAAAAGAACAAGAACTTGAAAGAGGACTTTTCAGAGGTCTGTAGAAGCAATGATGCACAATGACTACAGTTTGTGGCTACAACTAAAGTACACAGACAGAATGGCCTATATGTTAATTATCTGAATACAGCAGCTATTAATACCATGGTTTCTAGATCCCTTAGTCCCGGGAAATGTAGATTCCTAGTCACAGAGCTTCTGATGTGATTCGATGACAAGTTCAAAGCCAAGCAGAGAGGAAGCACAATTGAGTGAAAAGAGAACTGGCTTGGGAGTCAGAGGATCTGGCTTCAAATTCCAACTCTGTCACTTATTACCTATGTGACCTTGGCTAAGTCATTTCTCTTGAACTCAGGTTCCTCATCTATAAAATGAGGAGAGTGGACTAGATCACCTCCAAGGTCCATTCCAAATCCATTTCTATGATCTTGACTCTTGGAACCAACAGACATTTAATCCTGAAAACGGAGTCAAAGTTTGCTCCTTTCTAGAGCCATTCCCACCTCTCTGAAGAAATAAGCCTGAATGTCGAATACTCACTCTCCTGGCTTGTTCCTCCTCCCTCATCTTTCCTCCAAAGTCTTGGACAACAACTTTCAAGGGGCTCCATCAAAGCTCTTGCCACTCCCATACTCACTTTTGCCCATCATACAAAAAACTAACAATGAGCCCTTTAAGCCAGGGTTGAAACTTCTAACACAACTTCTCGTACTCCATTAAACTTGAGTAGAAATCCCTCTGTGATTAACATTCATCTCACTGGATCGTGCTTGAAGGTTAACATCTAGACTCTCCTGAGAGCGGGGGAGGAGGAGTGGATTTATTAAATGAAGACTGGGGACCCCAGTGAGGAGTAACTTCCACCCTTGGTCCGCTAGAGGGTAGCTTCAGCTGAGCTCAACTGGAGTATTTTCGAGGCAGGTTAACCCTTCTCTGTGTCTTGCTTGCCTGCTCTTTAGCTGGTGTGGGGAAGCTGCATTAGTATTCATTGCTCTCCAATGCTCACCCTCTGCGGGTTTTAATTTCAAATAAAGCCACTGCACAAATGCCAAAAGTCAGTATTGATCAAGTCATATCATGGTAGGGGGTGGGGGGAATCAGTCTGTGATGATAGACTGCCTAAAATAACAGTCAGCCTATATGTGTGTGTATATGCGTGTGTGTGTATTCACATGTATTCACATTTTTAAAAAAAATATACAGAGGGAGATAAATACATACAATCCATATTAACAGATCCTAAACTTAAATCCCTCATCTATTATTGAGAAGCATCCTTGTGCAGCAGACAGTGGTAGGGAATGGGTGCATTATAGGGGAAAGCATCCACATTATATATAATGCATAAAGAAATCTACACAGCCTTTGGCATGCCAGATGTTTCTGCTCATGACACTGAGTTATTCATGAAATGGTGGAAGACATTTTGCAGCGAATACTCTACCTGGTTGATTTTTAGCCCACTGGAGTGGCCTAGCCACATAGGATGACTTCTATAATTTAAAAAGCAGACAGGAATTTAACACATTGAACCAAACCTCCCTCCCTCACTCCTCCCCCCTCCCCCCTCCCTCCAACCCCCACCCAATCAAAACCTTTCTTATCCTGAGAAAGAAGAAAGAGGGAGGAAATGACCTTATTTGGGTGTGTTGTACATAGGGGAGAGAGCACAAAATAATCTGTTTTTTCTCTCCGTGATATTGCTCAGTGTAGCAAACCCATTTGCTTGTTACAGTAGAGTAAATGGGGTGTTTAATTTGGGATTCAATGTAGTCTGGAGTCAAGGTGCAGCAGTTTTATTACAGAAATACAATTTTATTGGAGGCTGAAGATTTAATTTCCACCTTACGTATGGAGCTATAAACGGACCACCTATTCTGCCTTATGCACAGCATTTGATATATGAAATCCACACTCTAATTTTGGAGTTTGAAAAAGTAGAAGAGTCATATTAGGTATATATTCAAATAATTCAACATTTCCACTGCAAACACTGCCCTTGGGAAACTATTTAAAAGGCAACATTTTTCTGTTTGTCTGGCATGGGTTAAAAACAAAAACCAGTTACCTCTTTGGTGCCCATCTGAGCTTTTTTCAACATCCTTAGTGAAACTATTTTAAGCTTTGTGACCTACAAATGAGCTTCTGGTCTCAGGGCCCATGTTTTCTTTGTTTAACTTTGTTTGGTGAATAGTCGTCCAAACTAAGAGCGAGATGTTTACGTTTGCATGAACAATTTATGTCTTGTTGTTGAATTTTGTAGCCCAAGATTTCAGTGACATTGCATCCTGTCAGGGCCATGTTCTGATGTGTATTTACCTTAGCATATTTGGAAATACCGTCTTTATCAGGGACCTGACTTATGATGAGCTAACATTATTTGTAGATGCATTGCTGATGCATATGAAGTCTGACCTGGGAAAGTCACCAGAGGTTAGGAAGGCAGTGTAGACATCGCAATCTAAATGCCAGAGATTGTTTCGTTTAATTTTCTCTCTGTGTAGCCTCTGCAGAAAGGGATCTTTGGCTATTTTCTTTGTAGCTGCTTTAATGAAAATGTCTTTGCTTTATCAACATTGCATATTTTCTATTTACCACCAGGTGGCGCCCGTTGTTTATGGACATCTGTCCGTTTCCTTTTCCCTAAGATGCTGTGAGATAAATAACACTAGAGCTAAAATCGTGTTGCAGACAAGGAATTTAACACCCACAGATCAAAAAAGTAAGGCTTTTTCCTGCATTGGTACAATAAACCTTGGTTTAAGAGCCTTGTTGCTACTAGATTTAATAGCTTACACATTTTCCTATTTACAACCTCTGCACACCAAATAGCTGAAAATAATATTGTTGTGTGTGCCATAAACAGTATTTCTGCAGATCTATTTTATGGAGTGCAACTATACCTATCATCTCCAATGTTTGGCAACTGCAACTGATAACACAAAATCTGCAATGGGCTGGGGAGCCTCAGTTTTCTCCAGTCTCAGAAGGTATACCTGACTGAAAATAAATCATTTCTATTTAGACAAAAGAAAGTGGTAATTCGGCCATGGGTGATCAGAGTCCATTCAATTGCATTAAGTCCAACATCCGGGGTTCAGATGGGAAGGAGAGAAGGTTACCCTCAAGTTTGCTATTAATGGTTCACTTCGGGACCCTGTGGCTGCTGAATCAAACTATGGACATCATTCATTTCATTTCTCATTTTGTTTTTTTATAATTTTAACTAAACAATTTGTCCATGAGCAAAAGGTCATGGCAGTAAAAAAAATTCTTAGGTTACATGTGCAAATTTCTGAAGAAGAATATAATCCATACTCTCTTGCCAATGACCTCAACCTTGATCTGAAGAGACCATTTACTCAGAAGAAATACGTTCATATTGTCTCTGCTAACTCGATCTCAGATCCCTTTTTAGTACTGTGTACTAACTGTGAATATAGGACATCTACAAATATGACAGGCATACATGGATCCACTATGGTATTATCTGTCTGACTGCAAGATGCTACTGACTGCCTTTTTAACGACAAGTCAGGGTCCCCTGAACCAATGCATCAAAAATACAGGCTATGGATCTGGGAAGCCCGCGGGTATACAAAGGTTGGGCTAAGCCCTGTAATTGGTCCCAGAGATAGACCTAGACCTGAGAAGCCCCAGCTTTTCTGTCAGCAGGAGGGCAGGTTTTGCGTTTCAGAGGAACGGGAATGAGCCCTCATGCAACAAAATGCTGGTAACCACCATTTTGCTGTCCGCCCACACAGCAATAAAATGGAGGTTGGTACGGAAAACAGCTAACACATTCTGCATGGTATAGTGGCCTTAAGAGTATAGCTCGTTTCTAATCTAAATTCCTTGGAAATGATTTTTTTTAATGTTATCAAGGAGCAGTAGATTTTTAGTTTAACAAAAAGCCAAAGAAATACATGACAAGGTAGAATTATGTGGGATCTGAGAAATCATTGGTTAAAAATTAATACTTGAACAGAGGCAGAAAGCATATCTAAGTGAAAACTAAACAAAATAAAGCAAATTCAGACAAATTGTATTATTTTAAGGTGTCATATGTATGTTATATATGTATGTATGTATGCCTATATATGCCATATATATTAGGCGCACACTATATGTGTATGCATGTATACACACATATACATATATATATGTATATATAATGCCTTAGTATTAGTACCTAATATTAAAGTGTCAAGTTCCTGTCAGGGTATCATTATATACCACACAATATGCAGCTTTGAGGAAAATTAGAATACTTGGTGCTTTGCTTCAAAATCATTTTAAAAATAAGAGGCAAGTTTCATGCTTTCCTCACACCTGAGAATCATGTAGTCTTGCTATTTCAAACCAAACCAAAACAAAGAGCAAATGTGTTTTTCCTCCCTCTTCTACTCCTCCTACTCCCATTTTTAATCCTTTAAAATGCTGCCTTGGCTTTTTCTGAGTGTGGAAATTTTCATTTTCCCCCAGTGCTCTCTGCCTCTGACAGACTCCTTAGGGATGTAGTGAGGAGTTAACCAACTGCACATGGGAAATGAGAATTTCCGCGGTTAGGAAAACTGCAGTCTTCAGTGATTTTCTGTACGCAGTGGAAGCCTCAAATGCTCATATTTTCTTTTAAACAGAGCAACTTTTCTTGAGTGCACAGTGATTTAAATCTGTGAATATGCAAAGAACCTAGAATCTCTTGCAAATTGTATTTGACCTCTTGGGAAAGAGCTATTTCCAAGTTCATGATGGGGGGGGGCAGGGTGGAGGGCTAGAGGCAGAGAAAAGGATCATGCTTTCTCTCCTCTAGACAAACTTAAAGAAAAGCTGCTGTTTGTGACCTGGAAATAATCCTGAAAGCTGCCTATGCTGGTTATGTAATATGGGACACAGACCACCAGGGGCTGAACTGAATCCACTAATACTTTTCATAGGATCATTAGCTGGTCTTAAACCAAGTGTCAAAAAGGAAAGATGGTAGGCTGACTTGAGACTTGATAGTCACATATACTTTCACTTCTGAGCTTTTTTTTCCCCTTTAAAATTAAACAGCCACTCAAAAAAAAATGTTTTACAATTTAAAATGTCACCAAGGCAAAATATCTACTTTCACAGACATAAGGAAAAAAACAATGGATCATTCTGTGGTTGTCATCAACGGTGCTTTCCAATAAAATGCTAAAACTCTCCTGCGAACAATGCAATCTGAATTTGAGGCTAAGGAGAAGCTATTAAATTGAATTTCCCCCTGTAGTACCTTATAAGATACAATTCATTTATTTGGCTCGAAATTCGGATCTTAAATCAAAATTTGCCTCTATCTAAGATGAGTGGGTTGTAAGGCTGCCCGTGCACCACATTGTTCAGCATTCTTGACCCCATGCTGACAATTATCAGGGAAAAAAAAAACCCCAAAACATGCTTTTTAACAGCTGCTTTACAGTTCTGGAAAACATAGTTTTGTCTTGACATGCACTGATATTTGTTGGACTCTGAAACTTAAATAAAACCAGTTTGCTACCCTAATAAATCCAGGCTTGTGACTGAGGAATAAATATATCGTGTCAATAACTCAGAGTCAGATAATAGGAAGGGGATAATATAATTACCGGGTCCAAAAATTAAGGTCTATTTTTCTAATTGGTGTTATATCCTGCCCCAAGTCTATGAGGTTTAAATCACAGGCAACCACATTAACCTAAGAAAGAAAACATAATAATACCCTCTTTCATCCACTAACTTGTATGTCTTTATTGCTCACTCCCAATTTTTGTTTAAAAAAAAAACTTCCAGAAAAAAGACAACAGGAAACAGTAAACATGGCAACACCATGAAAATAATTTTCTGATGCACTATTTCTGTCAGTGTTCAAAGAGTAAGTTGGATAGGCTGGAGAGGAAACTTCTGTATCATTAAATCCCATGCAGGCTAAAACAGCCACCCTTTCAGCAAAATGGATACCCCCCCTTCTTAATCTCATAAATCTTGTTTCAAACTAGGCTAAAGCCTGGGATTGACTCTGCCTCTCACGTTAATGGCTTGAAACTGTTGTGCATCACAGTTCTACGTTCAAAGGGAATCAGGAGTATTTAAAAACAACTTCTGGTGCAGAGATGCAATTATAACTGACAGCCAGATGTCTGGCCTGTCTGCCACAACAAGTCAAGCAAGATTGCAAATGGTCTTGAGACCTTTGGATCTAAACACCGAGTCCAAGTGAATGATATACGGATAAACAACAATACCACAAATCATCAGCACCAACTTTAAAAGTTGCTATTGCTGATAAAGATTTCAGATGTCAAGAGTTGGCCAGATCAACCTCCACCTCACCACCACCCCCCTTCCTTGTGCCAAACACAAAGCTTGTCAGTGGATGCAGGCCCAGTGGGAGATGTTTTTACACCCACTGCCAAAAGTTAAGCCTTTAATATGCTTAAAAATTTAGATTTTTGTGGTAAAATAGAATACTATGAGAAGGACTTTATAGATACAATATAGTGATCTGAAAAATTTGGTTAACTGTATACTGCAAGAAGCCTTCTTTCTCAATAAGGGGTTATTTTTGAATGCATTTATAGGCTCATGTTGAAATGCAAAGAAAAAAAATGTTTTCTGTGCTAGTTCAAATGATAATCTGCTAGGAACTTACCATTCTTGAACATATAAATCAGAGCCAGATTCAGTTATCAAAATCAGTTACAGAGTATTCTGAACGTAACTACACCCTTTGCTCCATTGGTTCATTTCACATAAATTTCTTGTCTTAAAATGTCTCTTTCCATGTCTCTCTTCTTGCCTTTGGAGAGACATATAGATAGAGATTATCCATTCCTATTCAAATTCCAGACTTATAGGCATATGCACAGAAACCCAAGACAAGACAGACAATTGTGATAATTTTCATAAATCTATGCAAATTGTAAGCATTTCTAATATCCACATGAGTCCAGAATTTTGAGGGGAGGGGAATGGAATAAGTAAATTCTTTTTTATTTGAATATTCCCTCTATTTTATGGAATGTCATATTTTTAAAGAATATGATATTAAATGATACAAAAGAATTTTATTATACTTAACATATTTAGTAATATATATGTATAAATCAGTGCCATTTCTAACATCCATTCTATTTTAAAGTCCATTTTAATGTCCATAAGCATTTCCTATCTCAAGTAAATTCCTATTTTAAAAATCTCTTAAATTATTTTTTGTTGTTTGGGATGTATTTTTGAGTGTCTCTTTTTGTCTCTGTGTGTGTGTGTCTCTCTGTCCACCTCTGTGTCTCTTGTCTTTCTGTTTCTCTTTCTGTGTCACTGTCTCTCTGCATGTCTCCACCTACCTCTCTCTCCCATACATATAACTCCCATACATATAACCTTTTGTTACATTCATTCCTTGAACTTACAGCTTGACAGCATGCATTTTCTGTAGTTATATCTCTATTATAAAAGCCCCACTGGTTCTTCAGATTTCCTAATTCTAATTTTAAATCCAGAAGCCCTCAATGTGGCCCCAGCTTCACAAGAAACCTGCCAGCAACCTTCTCTTCTTTTCCCATAAAAGACTGGCGATACAGTTGTACAGCCAAGGAGACAGCCAGGAGACACCACCAATACCTTGCACATTTTTCCGAAGGAAACATTACCAGTAAATGGTCTGAACAGGCAGGAACAGCAGGGGTGAAAGAAGTGGCCAAGCTGTTTGCACCACCTTAACAAGCCCTAATTAAATATCTTGGTGGTTTTTTTCTAAAGGGAGAAAAGAAAAAAATGGCCCAAATAAGGCTGAGTACAATAGCTTCTTACAGATGTTTCAGGAAATAGTAAGGTCAGTCAGACACAGGTCAGTCATTAGGAAGTGGTGCCCCAAAGTCTCCTACAGCTGCTGATAACTAGAGGTGCTGTTGTTCACCCTCTGAAAGACATGGTCAAACTTCCCCCATAATGGGGCACCATTTATTACATTCTCCTTCTTTTCTAAGGGGAAGTAGACTTGCTGAGTTCTTCAGTGGCTTGTTATGATGTCCAATCGATGAATTATTACTCAAGCATTAGCAGCCTTAACATTTTTTCTTCAAAACAAAAATCACTAGGAATGAGAAAACCTTCTCTCTCTATTATTTCATTGATAATGGTTCACATTTATATCGTTTTTTGGTTTACAAAGGACTATATGTATATCTTCTCATTTAGCTTCCCAACAACTGTGCAAGGTATTATTAGCCTCATCGGATAAAGGAGGAAATGGAGGATCAGAGAGGTTCATTCACTTACCCAAGGTCTCACAGCTAGCGAGTGTCTGAGGTGAGATTGATAGGGCCATAGATTTAGATCTGGAAGGGACCTGGGAGGCTGACTAGTTCAACCTCTCCTCAATTTACAGATGAGGAAAAGAATTTCACAGAAGCTCCACATGAATACATTTATTTATACAGACATAGGGAAAACAAGAACTGGGGGCAACTGAACTGGGTTATTTTCCTCTTGCCACAAACAGGTATGTAAAAACCTAATGCTCATTTTTAAAATGGTTTGTTTGCAAAGGGATATAAAAGTAAGCATCATTTAAAGTCTTAAAATAATTTAGTTCTAGTCTCCTTTAGAGGAAGCATCTAACTGCCCCTCCTTTGCTTCATTCTTTTTTTGTTTGTTTGTTTGCTTTTGTTTTTTTGGCAGGGCAATGAGGGTTAAGTGACTTCCCCAGGGTCACACAGCTAGTGTGTCAAGTGTCTGAGGCCGGATTTGAACTCAGGTCCTCCTGAATCCAGGGCCAGTGCTTTATCCACTCTGCCACTTAGCTGCCCCCTTTGCTTCATTCTTACAGGCTATCCTGATAATTTCATTTGTAATAATAATGATAATAATAGAACCAATTACTATATGTCAAGCATTACATCTTACAATTATTTTATAATTGCTAAGCATTTTACAATTATTATCTCATTTGATCATCACAATAACCTTGGGAGGTAGGCATTATTATTATCCCCATTTTACAGATGAAGAAACTGAGGCTCACAGGGATTAAGTGACTTATGCAGGATCATACAGCTAGTAAATATCTAAGGACTGGATTTGAATTCAGTTCTTCCAGACTCCAGGCCTAGAACTCTATCTCCTGTTCCAACCTAACAGCCTCTAATGACAGTCATTGATTTCTTAGGGGTCTGTTTCCCTCCCTTCAATGTAAAGAACTGCCTAAACATTATTCAATATTGGCCCTTGAATTCACCCTCAGGTGCACCAACAAAATTACTTTTTTGCACAAAGGCAAATTGTTTGTTCCTCAGTGGAGGAACAAACAGTTGACAGAGCTATTCCCTCCAAAACTGAGAACTTTGAACTTCCTTACTTCAAAGAACCACCTCTAGGCAAAAGTGTCACAGATGCAGAGCTAGAAGCAATCTAGAGAGGTTGAGGGACTTGCCCAAGGGTGCATTGGTAGTAAATAGAAGAAATGGGATTTGAACTCACATCTTCTGCCTCCAGTAGAGACATGGACTCTACTTGTATATGCTCTCCTTGAAATGGCATCTAAAGTTGGTCAGTCTGACTGGCCAATTAGGTCATGGTGGGGGGAAAAACCTCCCACCACAGCTTAGTGAGAAGCGAATAATTAAGTGGAAAATTTGGCACCTAATGGGCAAAGTTATTGTAATTCTTTTTCAAAAACTGTCACATTAATGTTTTGTCATCATTTCAAATAATAGTTTTTGACCATTCGGGGTCATTTCACAAAATCCATTCATCCATCTACCCAGGGAAAGAAAGGAGGGAAAGAAGGAAAGAAGGAAGGAAGGAAGGAAGGAAGGAAGGAAGGAAGGAAGGAAGGAAGGAAGGAAGGAAGGAAGGAAGGAAGGAAGGAAGGAAGGAAGGGAGGGAGGGAGGGAGGGAGGGAGGAAGAAGTTAACTATAAAGAAAAATACAGCTCTGCCCCAAAATTTCAACTTAAATTAGTGGGTTGGATGAATCTATTTTTGATAGTAGATGAAATTGATTTTGGACTGTCAAAAGCTAGCCATAGTGGTCAAGTTCTGGCCAACTAATATGCTATGGTCTCAAAGAGGAACCTAATTATACATTGTGTCTCTGTCATCCATAAGCCAATCTGGCTAAATTTGAAGAAGTTCTTCACCCCTCATGATTAATTTCTTTGGCCATAGCAACTCATGAAATCCTCTACAGAAGTGGGAAACGGTTGCCATCTATGTTAGCAAAAGAACAATGCATACTGATAAGATATGAATCTTCTGAAATATTTTAAGTATAATTTTGATTAAAAAACAACAATAAACAAGAGTTTATGTTCTACTGAAACAAGCCAAAATCACGGATTTACTCTAGAGTATTATCTCATGAGCACCAGGACAAATTAGAAGAGACAAATCTAAATTAATACCCTTCATGTGCGCAGACCACAACCTGGAAAACCATGAAGAATGTTGGAAGTAAGGAAAGAAGGAGGCTAAAAATTCAGAAGACAAGTTAAATGCAGTCTGTAATCTCTGGAAACTTCCCAGCAGTTAAATTCAGATCAAATCTTCACCATTCAAAACACCTGCAGCTGTCATACCTTCTGTTGTTTGATGAGGGAAGGAAGGCCTAATCAATTCACCTGATTGTATTTCACTTCAGTCAAAACTTATTAACTGTGCCAGTAGTATTAGCTGTGCATACCCTTTGATCCAGCAATACCACTGCTAGGTTTATATCCCAAAGCCATCCAAAAAAGTGGAAAGAACCCATTTGCAAAAAATTGGTTTTAGCAACTCTTTTTGTGGTGGCTAAGAATTGGAAATCAAAGGGATGCCCATCAGCTGGGGAATAGCTAAACAAGCTGTGGTATATGCTAGTAATAGAATATTATTGTGCCATAAGAAATGACAAGAAAGATGATTTAAGGAAGCCCTGGCAATATTTATATGAACTGGTGTATAGTGAAGTAAACAGAACCAGGAGAACATTGTACACAGTAACAGCAATATTGTTTGATGAAGAACTGTGAATGACTTAGCTATTCTCAGTAATACAATGATCCAAGACAATCGTAAAGGACTAATGATGGAGTATACTATCCAGTTCCAGAAAAACGGATATTGATTGAATACAGACTGAAGCATGCTATTTTTCACTTTTCTTTTACTTTTTTCTTTTATTCGAGTCTTCTTATACAAAATGACTAATATGGAAATGTTTTACATAATTATACAAGTACAACCTATATTTGCTTACCACCTCAGGGAGAGGGAAGGAGAGGAAAGGATAGAATTTGGAGTTCAAAACTTTAAATAAAAATGTTTATTTAAAAATTCCTTTTGGGGGGGCAGCTAGGTGGCGCAGTGGATAAAGCACTAGCCCTGGATTCAGGAGTACCTGAGTTCAGATCTGGCCTCAGACACTTGACTAGCTGTGTGACCCTTGGCAAGTCACTTGACACCCCCCCCCCCATTGCCCCACAAAACAAAACAAAAATTCCTTTTTGGAACCTTTTGGAGGACAAATTCTGAGGAGCTATGTAACTGAAAGCAAGGAGGCTAGAGTAGAAGTTGTCAAAGAAAATACTGTTTTTTATAATAAAAGTAACATGTATTATTATCCTCATTTTATGTATGAGGAGACCAAGTCATGGAGATCCTTTGTGACTTGCCCCTGTTCACATCACTAGTAAAGGTCTGAATCCAAGTCCTGTATTTCTTCAATTCAGTAGGGAGTTCACCAATTGCTTCCCTAAATGGACTGAGTTTCAGAATGGAAAAGTGACTGGTCCAATTTTCAAAACTAGGAAAGGTCAGAGCCAGAATTTGAACCCAGACCTCCTCTCTTTGAGCCATATGATCTTCCCATTACACCTTGTTGTAAAGGTTAAATTATAAAGACCAAATAGCTAAAGGCATCTATCTCATTACTCAGATGTTTCAGGGAACAAAGAATGGAGTGTTTCACATGATAGGACACACTTTTTGTAATTAAAAAAAACTTTTTGCCTTTCCTTTGAAAGTCAAGGTTATGGGGCGGCTAGATGGCGCAGTGGTTAAAGCACCGGCCCTGGATTCAGGAGTTCCTGAGTTCAAATCCGGCCCCAGACACTTGACACTTACTAGGTGTGTGACCTTGGGCAAGTCACTTAACCCCCATTGCCCTGCAAAAAAATAAATAAATAAATTTTTAAAAAAATTTAAAAAAAGAAAGTCAAGGTTATATTATACTTTAGCAACAAAATGATATTTTCCTTATCTTTACAAGATTTTTGGTGGATATTTAGCAAACCAAGGAAAGAAGATATTTTGAGACTCAAAGAGTTAATAATCCTACACAGACTGCAAACTGCAGGACATATCATCCAAGCTCTCCATAATAACCTTGTATAATTCTCCCTCTTGTATTCTGGATAGTAACAAAACAGAGTCCTGGGTATCATCTTCAAGAGCCGTGAAATGTCACATTTTCAGTCTTATTAATTGGGACAGAATTGTCCCTGTGGTGGCCATTCCAACACAGGGTCCCACTCTCCCTAAGCAGGTATCATGAAGTTTTTTACACTTGGGGATCACAGACGCCTTAGCAATGGTTATGGGGCAGCTAGGTGATGTAATAGATAAAGCACTGGCCCTGGAATCAGGAGGACCAGAATTCAAAATCTCACCTCAGATGCTTACTAGCTGTATGACCCTGGGCAAATTACTTAACCCCAATTGCCTTAAAAATATCTGCAGCCATCTCCAGTCATCCTGATGTATATTTTGCCGCTGGACCCAGATGGCTTTGGAGGAGAGAGTTAAGTTGGTGACCTTGCAAAGCCCTCCCTCACTTAAATCCAACTCAGTGCAAGTCAGGACATCACCCTGTTGTCATGGTTCTCTTTGAGAAACCAACGACAAACAGTAACAACAGCAACGGTTGTGAACACCCCTGGCAGGCCTCTGACATAAAGCAAGAGGAAGAAAGGGTAAGAAAGAAAGGAGAAAGGGAAAGAGAAGAAGGAAAAAGAAAGAGGAGAAAGAAAGAGAAAGGGCAAGTTTCTTCTATCCAGTTCTTCATTTCCATTTTATGTTCCAGGCTCTTCTAAACTCACAAAGGGGTTATTACAAATGCCTCCAATATAGCTTCTATATCACTAAGCTTTCCATTCTCCATTTAATCCTGTACATCTACAATTGATGAAGGCTTCTTTAAACACCAGAGGATCATAGATCTAGGGCTAGAGGGGACATTAGAAGTCATATAATGCAACCTCCTCTTTTACAGCTGAGGAAACCAAAGCTCAGAGGGGGGAAATGACTTGTGCAAGGTGATACAAATAGTACATAGCATGGTCTGAATTTGCTTTTTCCATTATGCCTTTATCCTTTCCTATTCAAAAACATACAATGGGGGCAGCTAGGTGGTGCAGTGGATAGAGCACCAGCCCTGGAGTCAGGAATACCTGAGTTCAAATCTGGCCTCAGACACTTAACACTTACTAGATGTGTGACCCTGGGCAAGTCACTTAACCCCAGTTGCCTCACTAAAAAAACAAAACAAAAACATACAATTTCTCCATTTCCTATTGTATTAAGTCTAAACTCCTGAGATCCTCTACAATTTGACTACACTTTACCCTCCCAGATCCTCCCCACATATGCTCACAGTTATATCCTCAGTGTCCCACCTCTATTCCTTTGCTTAATATTTGTCCAATTATGTAAAATACTCCATTTCCTTTCACTTGCGTAAATCGTAAATAGCCTTCAATGCCAGATGAAGTCTAATTTCTTTCATGAGTGACTTCAGTCCTTTCTCTTATGCTTCTCCAAACTTCATTTATAGTTTGGTCTGACCCTTACTCATTTTCTCTTGTAGTGTTTTTTTTTTTTTGTATTTGTTACATTGGTCATTTTTGTTGCATGTGTGTTCACTTTGTCTTCTCACTAGGATTGTAAGCTCTCAGAGGGCAAGAACCATACATCATGCTACTTTTGTATACCCCACAACAGACAGTGTGGTGCCGAGCTCTGTAAATCATGTGTTGATTGAGTGAAAAAGAGCAAAACAAAGAAGAAACTAGGGGCATCGGATGGGGAAAGTCAGGCAAGTGAAATCCTCCAACAACTGCCACTCTACAGTATCTCAAAAGTCACTGCCTGTGCCTGCCAAGGAGTAAAAACAGGATGAACGCTGATCAATTCAGGGGCTAGCCACAGCTAACCATAGGGAAAGCCAAGCTTAAGGACATCTTCCTGTTGCTGTCAAGCCAATATCTCCTAGCAACCCGACTTCAACTGTTCCAAGTCTTCTGTTGCCTTTTGAGTGGGTCAAATCTTTGTTACTGCATGGTTTGCTTGTTACTATTGGTTATAATCATGTCCTTATCCTGGAACTTTAGGCGCAACAGCGGAGGAATAAACCAAAGGCAGTCAGTAGGAGTGTAGAAGCCATTAGCTTCATCACATCCCTACCAAGATCACTCAAAATTGTCAGAACAAAAGGTTTAGGTTCAGCCCAAATGATAAGTGAATTATTGGGGGGGGGGGGAGATTTCAGCTATTGCAAGGCATTCTTTTCAAAGTAATATAAGGAGGGGGCAGCTAGGTGGCACAGTGGATAAAGCACTGGCCCTGGATTCAGGAGGACCTGAGTTCAAATCCCACCTTGGACACTCGACACTAGCTGTGTGAACCTGGCCCCGCAAAAACAAAACAAAACAAAAAAGTAGTATAAGAAAGAAAAATCATTCTAACCCTACAAAACAATTTTTAAAAATACTCTTTTTAAGGCATGCAAGTTTTTTTAAAAAATAAACAGCCATAACTATAAACTTTAAATTGGCAAATTCATCAATTCATAAAAAAATTTGAAAAATTAATGCACACACATTTCTGTCACAAAGTGGGTTGAATTGTTGCAATGCCCTTTCTATATATGGCTTCCTAGCTTCAAAACAGTCTGTTACAATTCTCTTGTGCACACCTGCTGCTGATGTGGCAATATACTTCCAAGTTGATTACACTTTTTAGTCTTTCTGCTGCTCAAACCAAATATTCACACTGTATAGTCCTGATCTACAAAAGAAAATGCTTGTTCGTATCGTCTCTTTGTGGAGGAGTTCAAAGCACTCTCTTAAACGTATCTTTTACTCCTATGAAATTGTGGTTTGGAAAGCCTAGTTATCTTCATTTCACACCAAGGGAAATTGATATGCCAAAGGGTAAATTAATTACCCAAGGTCATGCCATAAGGCAGCAACAGAGCAATGTAAAACTAATGCCAGAAATTTGTAACTTCTGGGTCTCTTTTTGCTACCATTGCCCATGCTTGTTGCTGCTATCACTGCCAATAAAACAATAAAGTCCATAATCTTAGAAGAAAGAGTTATGTTCCCCCCTCCTTTACTACAACAAATCACAAAGGAATGGCCTAAAGATTAGTTCCCTTTTGCACTTGCTTTTGTGAGGTTCTTATCAAAACCTAAGACCAAGTCCCTTCTGTTAAATATATATATGAAATTCTAGATATACTATTATCCCATATGATCATGTATATACATTTAAGATTGTAAGGAATTAATTGTGATTTGGAGTTTTCATAACCCAATCTTTGCTTTATTATGGTCAGATTGAAAAAATGTAAGATGAAAACCCAAAGAGAGGATGGGTGTGTACTTTGAGAGATAACTGAACAAACAAGAGGAACTCTGACCACAGGGAACATTTATTAAAATTAAGTAACTAGCCTTTCTCTAATAGCTTTCCCATGCCCATGTAGGTCTGGCTAGAATGTAATGGGGATAGCCCATGTGGGTGTGCTGAGCCAATCAGAGACTCAGCATGGCTAAGAACTGCCCCTCCCCTTCCTGTGAGAAAGTCAGTTAGATACAGTGGAGTTTAGAGGGGGTTAGGAAGAAAGGCTGTTAGAGAGGATTCTGAGGAAAATGGGGAAGGAAGGCAGACATTTTTAGAGGAGCTGCTGGTGTTTGACCTTCAGGCATAAGCAGAAGAGACTACACAGCTGATTTTCCTTAAAGCTGCAGATTTCGGGTGTGGTGAGGTTTTTTTAAAATTGAGGCAAAGCTAGCTCTTTGGAATTAGCTGGGCTGGAGGCAGGTTCAATGCATGGGGCCTTTTTATCCTAGAGATTTACATATTGTTTCTAGTTCTATTACTCTTACTTGTGTGATTCAGATAGTGGTTTTTTGTTTGTTTGTTTGTTTTTTGTTTTTTAGTGAGGCAATTGGGGTTAAGTGACTTGCCCAGGGTCACACAGCTAGTGATTGTTAAGTGTCTGAGGCCGTATTTGAACTCAGGTACTCCTGACTCCAGGGCCGGTGCTCTATCCATTGCGCCACCTAGCTGCCCCCAGATAGTGTTTTAAACTTGTTCCCATTAATAAACCTGTTTTGTTTTTTGAAAGAGGCTGCTTCTTTTCTTACCCAATATTAAGGTGAGCCACCCAATTAACTCTTCCCATAATAAATTTGGCCCTTACAAGATAATGACAATTATCTGGAGAAATAGAGATGTGTGTATATGTACCTATATGTAATCAATATGCATATATAATATCTGGGTAAATATACATTTATACACACATACATTTTTGTAGACATATTTATACGCATGTATGTATGTGTATATTGTATATGTGTAGACAAAAATATATTTGCTCAGATAATTAATTGTCTTTGGCTTAAATTTATCACAATTTTAAACTTAATCTGGAGTTCACATCACTCGTGGATAGACCCGGTAGCCTGACTTCCTCTTTGGGTTCATGGGTTCTCTCGTTCAAAAACTCCAAAAGTGGGCGTGTCATCAAAGAAAGGCCCTGAAGAGCTCAGGAACCTTCAAAGTCATTGGTTTTTCACCATTTTTCATGTCACAGAACCCTTTGACAATTTGTTGAAGCCTGGGGCCTATAAATGCTTATAAATGCCTATAAATGCATGACACAAAACACATAGGATTACATAGGAAATTTATTCTAACTGAAATAAGATATCAACATTAATTTTTTTAAAAAGTCATAGACCCCAAGTTAAGAACCCTTGTGAAACCATCAGCCATTTAGTATTGTGAATTGTCTAGGTTGGACCATCCATGCCCGATGCTTTGGCTCTCCCTGTCCCAGGCTAGAAACCTTCAAGGGATTGCTGGGAGAACTGTTTGGCAGAGACTTTCACCCCAAGAGGAGAAATTGTTCTGCCACCTACCTATCTGTAATCTTTCTTCTCTTAAATTCCTAGTTTTTAGTCACCATGCAGCTATGCATGGAATAGTTGATGTTTCAGAACCAGTATTGACCAATCTTAATTATCCTTTTCAGAAGAAGAAGAGGAGGTGGGCAGCTAGGTGGCACAGTGGATCAAGCACGTGCCCTGGATTCAGGAGGACCTGAGTTCAAATCCAGCCTCAGACACTTGAGACTTACTAGCCATGTGACCCTGGGCAAGCCACTTAACCCTCATTGCCCCGAAAAAAAAGGGGAAGTGGAAGAGAGAGACAGAGACAGAGAAAGTTACCCCCTGACAATTTTCAAGCATTACATGGAATAGTGGAAACCATAAATAGAAAGGAGTAACAGTTCTCCTGCATTCCCTTCCATTCCTAACAGGTAAGTCATGGAACGATATGCTGATGATTTAATAGTGATAGTCCCAGATTCCTAGAGTTAATCATTTTCATTCCGATCACTGGGCTTGTGTTTGACTACAAGAGATAATCAAACAACCATGAACCTGCTGAGGCCAAGACATCTATAATTTATTATTGTTGTGTCATTTCAGCTGCATCCAACAAGTCGTGACCCCATTTCAGGTTTTCTTGGCAGAGATACTAGAGTGGTTTTGCCATTTCCTTCTTCAGCTCATTTTACAGATGAGGAAATTGAGGCAAACAAGGTTAAGTGACTCTCCCAGAGACACACAGGTAGCAACTGTCTGAGGCCAGATTTGAACTAACAAAGATGAGTCTTCCTAACTTCAGGCCTGGCACTCTATACTCTTCACCACCTAACTGCCCAAGCTATTTACATAGTATCTAATTAAAGAAAAGCTTTTCTTTTCCTTGCTTCGGGGGAGTTATCATGTCACTAAATCAATCAACACATTTATTGGGAGCCTACACCATGGTATTTTGGGGGGAAAGGGAGGGTGATAAAAAGGGCTTTATGAAGGGTTGCCGGCCTCAAAGAACTTGCAAATGGACCAAGCCTCCAAGTCATTCACCAGTAAAATTTTAAATACTAATCCTAGAAATGAATGACGAGTCAATATACTTTATGCCCGGTATAGGCTTATTTATGTGTTCATTATAGTCACTGTGATTGTTCCACACTGATTAGTTTACATGTTCTGCCTTGCCTAGTATTCTAAAAGTGCATCTATAAAATTGGGGTGACCTCTAAGATGTTTTCTAGCTCTAACACTCTATGATTCCATTATCTCTACAATCTAAAACTGTCAGCAAAACTGCGGTTGGACTAAGTCAGTCTTCTTGAGTCTAGCACCAACAGAAGAAAAGGGGCCTCTAGAGCAGTAGATAATCCTCAATTAGAGCAAAATAGTTGGAAATCTTGGGGGAAACCCAGTTGTTTCAATAGATTCTCCCCCCTTCACTCCACAGTGAAATTCATTTCAAACTATAGCTCAAGAACTGTTAAAATTAGAGGGGAGTGATCAGTGCTTTGCCACAGGGACACAAAATTTAGAG